>NC_141994.1:24322119-24474440 GCF_049901715.1 Pseudonaja textilis | reverse complement strand
TCTTTAACCGAGTAAGGAGAAGAAACATACATCCCTTCTTAGCTCAATCTGAAGAAAAGGCTAATTATTAATTTGTTGCGACTTGTTCCTGGCAATATTTTTTTTAAGATTAGGGATTTTTTCCCCCAGAATAAAATGACTATTTTGAGCTCTAGTGAAGACATTAAAGGGTACGTCTAAGTTCCATTGTACCAAAGATATACTATGTTAGAACCATGATTTAAAGTCAAAATCTAGGATTGGATCCCCAAATTTTAAATTGTCTCCACAGAAGATTTAAGTTTGTGGCATAGAATTCATGCATCTTTGGAAAACTGTAGAAATACTGAAAATATACTTAATAGTGTAACCCTATGCTTTACGTTTATTCAGATGTTTAACAAGACATTTTCAGGGAAATTAAATTGCAATGATGATGATGATGATGATGATTGATTCTTAAATATTCGAACGTTTGCTTATAGCTCAGCGGATAATAAGGGGATTTTGTTAGTGAGGCTTAGATGCAAAGACCATTAATCTATAGAAGCTGCTTGCTTAATACACATTTCGGCCACCATCACGTACTTACCAATTTAATAAACTGTTCAAAAGAATAACAGGATGAAAAGTCAACTGGAACTATAAACACAACCAGAAGACAATAAACTAAAACTGACAAAAAGTCAGAAGAGAGTGCAGGATAAAATGCAGTTTTAATGCAACATTAACTAAACACAGCAGGATTTTGCCAGTGTTTGGATTTCTTAAAGTGAGAGAAATGTAAATTTTCTACTCTAATTTTAGGAGCTTCTATAGAAGATACCCACAGCAGCAAAGTGTGGTACTGTTTATACCCATTTTATAGCCAAGTGGACATAAAACATACAGATTTCCCAATCCTATAACTTCCCCTCCCCTTCCTGATTCTTGTGCTAAAGTTTTGTCTCAGTAGGAGAAAAAAAATGAATTAGAATAGAACAACAGAGTTGGAAGGGACCTTGGAGGTCTTCTAGTCCAACCCGCTTAGGCAGGAAACCCTACACCATTCCAGACAAATGGTTGTCCAATCTCTTCTTAAAAACTTCCATTGTTGGTGCATTTAACTTCTGGAGGCAAGTTGTTCCACTGATTAATTGTTCTAACTTTACATTGATTTAAAACTACTAAAAATATTGCAGATGTGTAAGAATTAGCGTGTTAAATCCTACCGCTTTCTTAACAAAACAAAAGAAGTTTTTTTCCAAATAATTTTCTGCAAGTCACGTTCAGAACTTTATAGGACTTCCTCAATAAGTTAATAGAGAAAGCTGCTCAAAACTTATTCATCTGCAAATATTTCCATAAAACACATTATTTGAAAAGGGAGTTCTAAATGTGTTACTGGAATTTGAAAAAGCTTATTGTGGTCATTAACCAGAACAGGAAAATCATCATGCAAATATTTAAAACTGAACTGACAATATCAAATGGAGTATTGGTTGTACATAAGATTAGAGAACAGTTAAATAGTGCTAATAACACTCAATGCTAAACATCATTGTAAAGATTATAAGTTTTTGCTTAAAACTCTGCTTTAACCAATATAAAACAAATTTATTAAGGAATGTATTGCTATAAAAAAAAAGGATTGCAGTCTGGAAATGTACCTTGATTTCTCTCTGTTCAACAGATTTTTCCCATATTTGCTGATCATAAGCCCCAATCTATAAAGGAGAAAAAAAGGATTTAATTAAAACATGGCATGGCAAAATATTGAATCATTGCAGTATGCAAATTTGGCACAACATCTAAAACAGCGCACCTGTGCATATACATACATATTACATGGAGGAAAAAAGTTGCAAATCAAAGAGATGAACCAGCTTAAATATATTTGATTAATTTAATTCTGCCTTTTAAAAATTAAAAAAAAAAAAACAACCCAGTTTAGCAATTACAAACTGAAGAACTGCCCGTATTACAGTTGTTTAAACAGAACAGCTGAGAATAAATCACATTTATGTTTTAACAGCATGACAACAGTGGGGTTTTTTTTTTAGTTTATGACTCCCAGCTAAATGTGTTGCAAATCATAAACGAGTTATAAAATGTCTTTTCTGCATTTTCTGCACTGCTTCAATAGGTGGCAGCACCCAGTTGATGTTACTGGGCTTCAGAGTTAACGGTGCTAGAGAGAGAAAATTTTAGGCTGGACTCCGAAGTCGAGAATAGCATTTCTCAACAGATCTTCTACATTGCACCCCGCCCCCCCAAAAAAATGAACCGTGCCACAATTACAGCAGTCCTATTATTGTCACAGAGTCCTGACACTAGACTTAGAAAATTGCTAAATTCAAGAGACTGCATTCCAAGGAGTGACATGGTTAGGAATGTTAAAAGACCCAGTGCTGTTTCTTGAGAAAATTTATCTGTGTGGTTGTTGGGAGTGGAAAGCAACCTGATGAAACATAATCCATCAACTGACTTCAACGAAATGCTTTACAGTAAGTAGAGATAGGGCAGTATACCCGAATATAGTACTTTTAGTTAATCCTGGATAAATGAAGTAAATATCTAAGCATTGCTCCTACTACGACAGCCCTCAGAATAAAAACAATTTGCTACGTTTTACTGTGCAGTAGGATCAGTCTATCATCTCTCCCAACCTCCCTTTATCCATCCATCCATCCATCATCTCTCTCTCCCTGCCTATCTATCCATCCGTTCATCCATCCATCTCTATCATCTATCTATCCATCCATCCATCCATCCATCATCTCTCTCTCCCTGCCTGTCTATCCATCCATCATCTCTCTGTCTGTTTGTCTATTTATCTTTCTTTCTATCATCTATCTTATCTAATTTATCTAATCTATTTATCTATCATGTCTATATCTATCCATCCATCACCTCTCTGTGTCTGTCTTTGTGTCTATCTATATCTATCTATCTCTGTCTATAATAATAAAAAACATTATTTTGTGCTCTGTGTTCAAACAGGAATAAATATATATATAAAAAAATAGAAGAATCTACACATTTCTGTAAACTGTATACTTCCAGGATCCTACCTATCTCAGACCTGCTCTCACATTGTTCTCTAGATATGAATTCAAGACTGTGCTAAATAACAATTTATTCTATTGGTACACACCCTGATGTTACAGATGGCGAAATAAAACAATTGCAGGAGTGCTAGATAATGTATGAAAGCCAGTTTTGAATCTCCTTCTGTGCTGAATTTCATGATAGTAAAAACTGAAGGATTACCACCATTTCAGAGGCATTTCAAGCATTAGCAAGTTATTTATGTGCCGTGCTGAACAAATACACCACGAGTTCCCATTCTACGATCGTTATCTTTTAGAGAAAGAAGGAAGAATAGAAACTTGTGGTTTACCACACGGGCTGCAAATGAACATTATATTTCAGTTTAGTCCTACTGAATTTCATAATTTCATAAAAAATTTCCTTAACAGGCTAAAGGTTCTAAAAGTAGTACAATTTATAAGGCATATTCTACACATTATACTTTCTTTTTTTAAAAAAAGTACTTCTACTGTATTTTTTTAATTAAAGCATTCGCCTTCCTTTTCTATTGAATCCTTTTTTCATTATTATTTTTTTGCCTTTTCACTCCAATAGGGAACAGATGTCGGATGTTGTAAGAGATGGAACGAAAATTCTGCATCTGGTAAGCTACAAGGGGATGGATCTAGTATGAACTCTGAAATCTACACAGGCAGTTAAATAATCTGTAACAGGGTTCACACAGAAAGATAACAAAAACTACTGGAAAACCTTTCCTTTTTTTGATCCTGTCATCCCCTAGAGTCGGGATGACTAGATGGAGCTGAGCGTTTACTGGCCAGATGCCCTTCCTGACACCTACACAGAGTTCACAGTAGATATTTTCTCTTTGTTTCCTGCGAGAGAAACGTTTGCTGCTACCTAGAATTGAACTCTTAACCTTCCGAATGGGAAGCGAGCATTTTCAACACTAGGCCAACATACCGCTCATAACAACAAATCTTTTCAGCAGATTTTTTTTTTCAGTTCAGTAGTTTTGTTTTGTTTCTTGGTAACAAAATCTACTGAACAAGATAACAAAACTTCCTGGGAAAGATCAGTGAGACAGTAGAAAAAATTAAACAAGGAAACACACTAACATAAAGCTAGCCAACCTCAGGAAGTAAAGAAATAAGCCCAAACTCACACTTGAATTCTCCGTGTGTGTGTGTGTGTGTATGTACATATACATATACATATACACAGTATATGTGAACATATGTATATGTATATATATATAATTTCTCAGTTACAAATTATATCTATCTATCTATCTATCTATCTATCTATCATCTATCTATAAAATATAACATTTGTAATTGAGATATTCTCTGATTACAGGTCGTGCTCAACTTACGACCATAACTGAGCCCAAAATTTCCAATGCTAAGCAAAGCATTTGTTAGGTGAATTTGGCCTCATTTCATGGCCTTTATGACACACTGTTATCACTATAGTTGTTAAGTGAGTATCACGGTTTGTTACGTGAACCTGGTTTCCCCATCGACTTTGCTATCAGAAGGTTGCAAAAGGAAATCACATGATCTCGGGGAAGAGGTGGTATTCAGCCGGTTCTGACCAGTTCTGGAGAACTGGTAGTGGACATTTTGAGTAGTTTGGAGAACCGGCAGTCCAAGCTCTTCAAGTGAAGAGGAGGGGAGAAGAGAAGAGGATCTTGGAGGTCTTCTAGTCCAACCCCCTGCTTAGGCAGGAGACCGTACGCCATTTCAGACAAATGTCTGTGCGATCTCTTCTTAAAAACCTCCAGTGTTAGAACAACCACAATTTCTGGAGGCACGTTGTTCCATTAATTACTCTAGCTCTGGAACTCATTAAACCGTCTATACCCGTGTTGGCGAACCAATACTACGCGAGCCGGAAGTGGCACACAGAGCCATTTCCCCAGGCACGCGAGAGGTTGCCCAAAAGAGCCACACTGTGCATGCGCGGTATCCGGCATGCATGCACAGGAGGCAGAGGGGGGTGCACTAGAGACACATGTGCATGCACAGGGATGCACTGCATGTGACGGGATCGCACGCACATGCGCAGATGAAGGGGTGCAAGGGGGAATTATGTGAGCATGCGCAGGTGCATGGGGTCCGATGGGAAATTGTGTGCGCATGCACAGATGTGTGCATTCCCCTTGTGCACCGCATGCACCTGTGCAGGGGGGAATCATGCGTGCATGTGGAGGTGCATGGGGTGCCAGGGGAAATTGTGTGCGCATGCGGAGATGTGTGCTTCCCCCGTGTGCACCGCACATCTGCGCATGCGCAGACACAAGGGGGAATCGCGTGCGCATGCAGATGTGTGGTGCACAAGGGGGAATCACGCATGCATGTGCAGATGTGCGGTGCACAAAGGGAAAATTGCGCACACATGTGCATACGCGCAGCGCACGAGGGGGGTCATGCACACATGCACAGGGGGCATGAAGGGGGCCAGCATGCATTGCTTTCTGCAATTATCGGCACAGGAGCCAAAAAAGGTTAGCCACCACTGGTCTATACATTTGATTTTTCTGCAGCCCTCCCAGAATACATGAGGGAGAGAGAACTAGCAAGTTTCCCCCACGGGCACTTGCGTACATGAAGCATGGCTGAGGATGCCGGGGCGCACCCCTTCCCGCTCCCGACAACCATGAACAGAAACCGAAAGGGGAGGACACAGCCCAGCCTTGAACTGTGAGGGATGCTGTCATAGGAAAGTTGGGTTTTAAAGAAGCAGATAGGCAGGAAGTGGTCCGGACAGAGATAATAACAGTTCTTGAAAAAAAAAAGAAAGAATGAATTTAATAGCTTGTTTATTCTTCAACTTGATACAAAATGTGGAATTCTTATATTACTCCGGGGTAAGAGTGAAGGGTTTTTTGGCCAAAACAGAAAAATTACTCCCTCTTACTCAGAGGCAAACCTTTAAAAGGATGTAGTTAACAATCGAAATAGAGCTGGAAGGGACCTGGGAGGTCTTCTAGTCCAACCCCCTCAAGCAGGAGACCCTATATGGTTCGAGACTAGTGGCTGTCCAGTCTCTTCTTCAAAACCTAGCAGCATGGAGCACCCACAACTTCTGATGGCAAGCAGTTCCACAGGTTAACTGTCCTCCCCGTTAGGAAGTTTCTCCTTAATTTCAGGTTGCTTCTTCCTTGAATTGCTTCTACTCACAGCTTCTTGTCCTGCCCTCAGGTGCTTTGGAGAATAATTTGATACCCCTCTTCTTTGATGAAGCCCCTCAAATATTGGAACATTGCTATTATGTCACCCTAGTCCTTCTTTTCATTAAACGAGACATAACCAATTCCTGCAACCTTTTCTTCCTATGTTTTAGTCTCCAGGCCTTTAATCATCTTAGTTGCTCTTTCTAAGCGCTTTTTCCAAAGTCTCAACATCTTTCTTTTGCAACTTGGTGACCAAAACTCGATGCTGTATTCCAGGTGTGGCCTTACTAAGGCTTTATCGAGCGGTACTAATATGAGACGCTGAGCTTGTCGATCAGAAAGGTCAGCATTTCGGCGGTTTGAATCCCTAGCCCCGTATCACGGAGTGAGCTCCCATCACTTGTCCTAGCTTCCGCCAACCTAGCAGTTCGGAAGCATGTTAAAAAATGCAAGTAGAAAAATAGGGACCACCTGTGGTAGGAAGGGTGTTCCGTGCACCTTTGAAGGTGTTTAATCATGCCGGCCACATGACCACAGAGTCGTCTTCAGACAGCGCTGGCTCTACGGCTTTGTAACGGAGATGAGCACCGCCCCCCTACAGCCGGAAAAGACTAGCACGGAGGTGCAAGGGGAACCTTTACCTTTACTAATATTTCACGTGATTTTGATTCTATGCCTCTGTTTATACAACCAAGGACCACAGTGCCATAATATCGGCCCTTGCACTTGTGTGCGTGTGTCTGCGTGTGTTTAATGGGAGTTGGTTTGTGTTAAGTCAGAATTAGGGAACGTGTTGATTAATTGCTCTCGTAAGTTTCTGGTGGAAAGAAGAATGCGTATCCTTTCCAAATTTAAACCCGAGCTTCGGGACAAACACCTTGTGGTCCATTGAACTAGAGGCTGTGAGAGTATCACTGTGTAGTCCAATACTTACCAACTCCAGTGTTTCTAGTAGAAACAATAAATATTTCAGCATCAATGTATAATTGATGTCCAGGTGGATGTCTCTACTCCTAACCTAACTATTGATGTAATCAACCTGATCGACATTTTGGCCCTCAGAAAATAAGAATAAAACGTTCAGTGGATTTATCGACCAATGAACAACTATAATACAGGGAGTCCTCGTCTTATGACCACAACTGGGCCCCAAATTTCTGTCGTTAAGCGAGACATTTGTTAAGCGAGTTTTGCCCCCTTTCATGATCTGTCTGCCATAGTTGTTAAAGTGAGTCGTTGCCGTTGAACGAATGGGGAAAGCCAGATTCCCTTAACAACCGGAACAAGAGAGGTCGTAAAATGTGGCACTTAACAAACATCTCACTTAGCAACAGAAATCTCAGTTGTGGTCATAACTCGAGGACTTCCTGTATCTCTATTCCATTCTTCCCTGTGAACATCAGATTACTGCTTTAAGATTATTGGGGGGGGGGGGTTTCCCGGAGAAAAACTTTGACTTATTAATAACAGATAATCAGAGTTGGAAGGGACCTTGTAGGTCATCTAGTCCAACCCGCTGCCCAAGCGGGAGACCCTATACCATTTCTGACAAATAGCAGTCCAGTCTCTTCTTGAAAGTCTCAAGTGATGGCGCTCCCACAACTTCCGACGGTGACTTCTGTTCCACGGGTTGATTGTTCTCACTGTCAGAAAGTTTCTCCTTATTTCCAGGTTAAATCTCTCCTTGTTTAGTTTCCATCCATTATTCCTTGTCTGGCCTTCAGGTGCTTTGGGAAATAGCTTGACCCCCTTCCTCCTCTCTGTGACAGCCCCTCAGAAATTGGAAGACTGCTATCATGTCTCCCCTGGTCCTTCTCTTCACTAGACTAGCTATGCCCAGTTCCTGCAACTGTTCTTCGTATGTTTTAGCCTCCAGTCCCCTAATCATCCTGGATGCTCTTCTCTGTATTTTTTCTAGAGTCTCAACATCTTTTTATAGTGTGGTGACCAAAACTGGATGCAGTGCTCTAGGTGTGGTCTTAGTTTTATTGGGTAAACATGCAACGAGCTATTATGCAGACTTTTAAAATAATATATTTTAAATACATCTAAATTTGGAGCCGGATATGTTAACTAGAAGCTCAACTATTTTTATGCAAAAATCAGTTGTTTGGTCTTGTCATGGGGATCAAAGCTAATTGATGTTTTTCAAGTCTCATCACCCGTTGTAAATAAGAAGGCAATTATATTGAAATTTAAGGCACTGGATGATGCCTTCAACATCAATCAGCCATACTTGTTGCCATTTTAAAAAACTCGTGACATAAAAATGTTTTATTCACTATAAGGGCTTTTAGCTAAGGGATTGGGAGCCTCATAAAGTCATTAGTTGGCCCTAATTAAGAAGAGGTAGAATCCAGCTCCTGAATGGAGAATTTCCGCAAGTTTTTCTTCTCTTCCTTTTTCCTATAATCTTTTTGTTTGTTTGTTTGTTTTAAACTTCTAGGAGTAAAGAATCCTCCAACTACAACTTGATGTAGTCATGCCAGGCTGGATTAGAATTGACCAGCCAAATCTCAGGAGATTTTTTTAATAATATTTCCCTTCTAAGCTGCATTAAATGGAATCTAATAACCAATAAAGGAGACTATTTGTAGCTCAGGGTTGAAATAAAAAGTCCTTGGTGCTCTCTGAGCTTGCTTGTTTTTCTTGCAGACGTTTCATTACCCAACTAGGTAACACCATCAGCGTTAGCAAGAAAACAAACCAAGCTCAGAGACCACCAAGGGAATCTAGTAAATCATTTGTATTTGTACCTAAGCAATATTGACTGAGCTAAACATCAAGTTCACCCTTAAGCCTTAACACAAACAGGCAAAGTGTTTTGCCCTTTAAAAAAAGGCATTGCTGAAATTTGTGTTCCAAAACTTCAAGCGCACAAATAAACCCATCAGTAAACTGAATCCAGAAAGGCAACACAATGGCTGCATTCATATATTCATAAATGTGCCCAAGGCCACTATGACTTACACCCATGCATATTTCTGCAGTAACATTTGAAAAACTAGAAACATGTGGGTGACTTCAGTGGTAAGTTATTTTCTGCATAAAGAGGAAAGCATTGCCAGACTGCACCTACGGCCTCCAGACATTATAAAAGCTTTAGAGAACAACAAGATAAACCTGAATTATTTCATTTTTTCAAAAACAACCCTCAAATATTAGTCCCAAAGGCGCTTTTTTCAGGAGGCAACTGGACTTTCTTTTTCTTTTTCTGTTGAAGACGGTTCACTTCTCATCCAAGAAGCTTCTTCAGCTCTGGGGAACGGAAGGATTTCTATTCCTTGTAGACAGCTGGTCATTTGCATCCTTTTTGACGGTCGTTGAGGCCACTTGGAGGTTTATCCAAGTGAAAAAATGAGAAGTGAAACGTCTTCAAAAGAAAAAACAAGAAACTCCAGTTGCCGCTACGTGGGTGCAGCCAACTCTAAGACACATCATTCATCTCACCCTTGACCCTGGTCTTCCCCTACCCCCTGGATGTATATTCTCCAATGGGATACAGCCTGTCATGCCCCTGTTCGAATCTGATTCCAAGGGGGAGGGGGAACAGCTGACAGGGAGTGGGAGTGTGGCTCCAGTGGCTGTGGAGGAAACGGGGGAAGGGCACAGTCTGGCTGGGCATTCAGAGGAAGACCCAGGCCCACCTCCTCTTCATCCTAGGGCATGCAGGGAGGAACGGAGAAAGGAGCAATGTGGGTTACGGGGTTTACAGGGAGAAAAGGGCCCTGATTCCCTTCATTAGCTACAGCTGGGGAAACATGATAAACAGGATAAAGAAGCAATACTGGAAACAAAGCATGAATTATCTTTGTTTGTCATGTCTTATCTGGGTTCTGACGTCCTCCCAACTATGTGTGTTTCATTATCTTTTGAAGGCTGCAATTCCTTATCCTGCCCTATCTTGTTAATTGCTGCAGAGTCGTTTGTGTTGGTTTTTATTTATAATTTATATGTACTTTGGGTTCGGACCGAATTTCTTCCCTTTAAAAACTGTTCTTGGGAGATTTTTTCTCCAGCTGATGATAACTGGACATTGGGGGCCAAGTTGGAGGAATTAAAGGGACTTGACCTACTTTTGTGACTTTGTTGCTTTTGTGGCACCGCCCCGGATCATCACACATCCATAGCCAAGAATCATGCTCTCCAGTAATAATCTTGCCCACCAGAAGCTTCGGTCTCCTAGCCATTATCTATGAAAGCATTTAAGGAATGTACTACTTCCCCCCCTCCCTTTCTGCTGGCAACTCTAAAAAACAAAAGAAATCTTTTTGAGTTGACACCTTGGTAACTTTGAATGGCCACTCAATGAACTGTGGTAAGTTGAGGACTAAATGTAATTAGGCCAGGCTATAATCTGTTTGAAAACCATCATTTCATACTGAAAAAAAAAACAATTCTTACCTTTTTCTGATACCAGACGATAGCATCTGTTACTTTGGAGGCCATTCTCTGGCATTTATACCCAAGTCATTTTAGGCTGCAGAGAAAATAAAGACAACACGCAATTTTAAACCTTAAAATTTCAACTATGGCAAGTACGATGTTTTCGCTTAAATCGGGAGGGCCAATTAATCTGTCAAATGTTGTCAGCGACTATTTTAATATCATGTTTCCCTGAAAATAAGACCCTGTCTTTTTATTTTTCTTGCCACCAAAAAAAGGCACCAGGTCTTATTTTGGGGGGATGTCATCCACTGACTAACCTCACTTACACGTGTCGCCCCCACTAGCCTCCTTTTTGCTGTTAGAGGCCTTCAGGAACTTCTTCTTCTGTGGCCGGCAAGGCCTCTGGATCGACCCAGAGCTTTGATACCAGCTCCAAAGGCCTTCAGGAAAGCCTTGCTGGCTGCAGAAGAAATGGGCCGGCAAGGCAGGTGTCGGGGTGCGCTAGGCCTGGCTACAACTCTCCAAAGGGAAGTAGTAGGGCAGCTCCACATACACCACCTCCCCACCCTAGCTTAATTTTTACCCATCCACTCTGGAGTGGGTGGGATCTTGATTAGGGCTTATTTTGTGGATAGGGCTTATATCGGGCGCACGTGTTAAAAATCAAGCAAGGACTTACTTTCAGGGTAGGTTGTATTTTCAGGGAAACAGGGTAGTTGTGACTACGACTATTTAATCCAAGTTCAAACGTGGTGAATGAAGCCAATTGTGTGGTACAATTCTACTTGTTTTTCTAGATGATGTTTATTGGGTTTCTATTTCACAATATTCTTCAAGGATGGAAACTAATCAAGGAGAGAAGCAGCCTGGAATTAAGGAGAAACTTCCTAATAGGGAGGACAATCAACCAGTGGAACGGCTTACCACCAGAAGTTGCACTGGAGGTTTTTAAGAAGAGGCTAGACAGCCACTTGTCTGGAATGGTCTAGGGGTCTGTTGCTTGACCAGGGGTTGGACTAGAAGACCTCCAAGGTCACTTTCAGCTCTCTTATTCCGTTCCACTCTTAATTCAGAATCCCCCTTTAATCTTTCTGGGGCGTTTGAGGTTTCTTCTTTCCAATTACGTCAACACAGTCAACTCTTTCTACTTCCTGTTCAGGAATGGAGAACTTCAGATCTCTGATGGGCTTCCCCAAAAAGCAAGTAACCATCTTCCTTTGCAATAAACAGCTGCATTGCTAACAAACACAAGATCTGCACTGTCAATGAAACCTGGCTTGGAACCAGATCGAGATGAATGCCGGTCTCCTTATATCCTTTCTCCCCACAACAGCTCAGCTCCAACTCTTAGGCAGAAATTACACAAACGGTGATCAATAGGACAAGTGCTATGGGAAGTAAAGGGCTACACCAAGGGTCCCTTGGTGCTCTCTGAGCTTGATTGGTTTTCTTGCAGACATTTCATGACCCAACTAGGTAACATCATCAGTACTGGGAGGGAGTGCTGTTTGCTATCAGTTTACCATTTATTTATTATCATTCATTTACAGCCGTTATTTATTGAAATATACAGCAAACAGCACTCCTTACTAGCACACTGATGATGTTACCTAGTATGGTAATGAAATGTCTACAAGAAAACCAACAAGCTCAGAGAGCATTGAGGACCCCACAGTTGTTGTTCTCCTCTTCCTCCTCAAACCCTCCTCCCTCCTAGCATTGATAATGTTACCTAGTTGGGTCATAAAACGTCCGCAGGAAACCAACCAAGCTCAGAGAGCCCCAAGGACTCCTCAATCCTTTCTCAAACCCTCCTCCCTCCTAGCACTGATGACATTACCTAGTTGAGTCATGAAACATCCGCAGGAAAACAAGCAAGCTCAGAGAGCCCCAAGGACCCCCTCAATCCTCCTCCTCAAACCCTCCTCCCTCTTAGCACTGATGACATTACCTAGTTGGGTCATGAAACGTCCGTAGGAAAACAACCAAGCTCAGAGAGCCCCAAGGACCCCCTCAATCCTCCTTCTCAAACCCTCCTCCCTCCTAGCACTGATGACATTACCTAGTTGGGTCATGAAACGTCCGCAGGAAAACAAGCAAGCTTAGCGAATCACCAAGGACCCCTCATTTCAACCCAGAGCTACAAATGTTCCCCACGTATTTTCCTGGGATGCCCCATAAGCTTCCTTAAGACACCTGCGCAGTCCTAATGATTTCTGCTCTGCTAGAAAATAGGGATTCGGAGAGGGAAAAAAACCAGTGTGATTTTCTGGTTATTTGCGCCGTCTCCAATCTACATTTCGTGCCCGCAGAGAACGGCCTTCGGAAGGTGATTGAGTGGAGAGCTTCTGGCAAGAAGTCCCACTTATGTTCCCCAGGGCCTGTCTAAAACATCACAAAAACATCACTTCCCCAGACACAAGGTAACACATCACTACAGGGATGTGTGAACTACGAAAATGTAGAGTCTTCTTTAATAATCGGCTCAGGCTGTTCTTGGCGGCCTCCGTTCATCCCACAACTGGGGACGACCTGAATTTTCATCCCGTGCAACCAACTCTCCCTCACATCCAAAATTTTTGTTTATGTACACTGAGAGCATTTGTACCAAAGACAAGTTCCTTGTGCTTCCAATCACACTTGCCCAATTAAGAATTATCTTCTCTTCTCCCCTTACCCTATTCCTACTCTAATAAAAAAATAAATTAAGGACCTGGGGAGCGCATTTCCATACCCAATTCTATTCTTAGAAAAGTACAAAAAACTAAACAAAACCCAGATTATCTATCACCCCAACCCACATTTTGCAGCCTCACCTGACCGATGTAATTGTTCCTAAGCACACCTCCTTCGTTCTTTCTGTGTGTGTGTGTGCGCGCGTGCCGCAAGCAATTGAGGTCTCAAAGAGTTAGAAGCTGAAAATAATTTTAAAAGGCACCAGGAGGCTGGGAAGAAGCGAGCAACAGGTTGACTGCTCGGAGAGTGGAGGAGAGGAAAAAGAAAATTTACTTTTATAAGCAGCAGATGACACAGCTGCTAAGTATGTTATTTGGGAAAAAAAATAAGAACGCTGTGCAACTTGTGGGAATATTTATTCAGCGGTGCGCCGTGAATGTACAAGGCTAAATCAATGTTAGCATTAAGGAATTTCAAAATGTAGAGTAAGGAGTGAATTTTATACCGGGTATAAAGGACCAGGTTAGTTTATGATAGCAAAAACACACAAAAAATCAGCAATCAGGTACCATCTATTCCAATTATAAGCCGTCCTCAATTTAAAACGGTTCGTTGAGTGACCGTTCCAAGTTGCAACAGCACTGGAAAAAAGGGACTTACGACTGATTTTTCACACTTACGACCATTGCAGCTTCCCCGTGATGGTGTGATCAAAATTCAGGTACTTTGCAAATTGTCTCGTATTTATGACGGTCGCAGATCCTGTGACCTTTGTTTGCGAACTTTTGACAAGCAAAGTCCATGGGGAAGCCAGACTTACTTAACAACCATGTTAACTAAGGCAGTGATTCACTCAATGACGGTGCAAGAGATGGTAAAATGGGGCAAAATTGACTTAACTCAGCAAGAGAAATTGTTGGCTCAATTGCAGTGGTTAAGTTCAAGGACTGCCTGCCCCAATTCTGCCATCAGAATTTATTTCCAGGAAAGCCAGGTTCACTTAACGACCATATTACTAACTTAAGGATGGAAGTGATTCACTTAATGACAGTGGCAAGAAAGGTGATAAAATGGGGTAGTCCAACCCTGTTGAATAACGCATCCAATGCAGCGCTTTGCTTAGCAAATGTGACAAGAAAATGGAGCAAAACTCCCTTAACAACTCTCTCTGCTCAGCGGCGAAAATGTTGGGTTCCCTTTGCCGTCGTAAGTCAAGGACCAGCGGTAAAACTTTTTTTAAAAAATTTTTTATTAAACTTTCAAAGATATATACAGACTACAAAACATTTTGTTAAAAACTAAACCCCAAAAAATAACCCCAAAAACATAAAACATATACATTTCTAATTACTTAGACAGTACGTTCTTATCAAACGATCTTCTAATACTTATTTCATGAATCTGGTTAATACTCCTATTATAACCTCTTTGTATTTTCCCTTCCTTATCTATTTAGCTGCTGGTTTCTATCGTTTATCCAATTATATCAGGTTTCCCAAACTGTATAATATTCTGAGTCTTCCTTTTAATTTTGGGGTAAGTTTATCCATTTAAGTGCAATTGTAGACTTTCTGGATTATCAGATTTTCTGTTGGCATCTGATCACACTTCCAACATTGTACTAGTGCTATCCTTGCCGCAGTAATTATATGTAAAATTGAGTATTTTATTTCTGTTGTGTATTTATTTTGCATAAAACTTTCTGATTAAAAAAACATTGCCACGGTGTATTCTGAAATTATTTGCATGCAATATCCCGCAAAAACTATGCATTGTTATGTTTTGGGGATGACGTTCCCCAAACCAGTTCCTTCTGGATACGTGGAAATTGCAATTCCCATGTTTGTGGCGAGTCGTGGTTGCGGCTCATGCTGTTTGGGAAGTCTGGCATCGTAACTCGAGCTCCTGTCAAATCTGCAGGGTTGGGAGAAGCTGTTTCAGGTGGCGAAATCAGGAGTCAGCACAAAAACCTCTGGCACAGAAAGCCTTCCCCTTTGGCAGCTGGATCCAAACATTCCTTTCCTTACCGCTAAAATCGCGCCCAGCCTTAAGGACACAAACACAACTCGTAACCGTTGCAGCCAAAGGTATCTGTATTCTACCACTTTTTTCCCTCAAAGAATTCCGCCTGGCTGTGTAATACAACAAGTCGAAACTGACACCGGTAAATATAGCAGTAGCGCTTAGTTCTTTTATGGGTAGTCCTCGCCTTACGAACAAGGTTTTGGTCGCTAAGGGAGACCTTAAGTGAGTTTGCGGCGTCCTGGGGGGCGTGTGAACCCTCCCTTCCTGCGACTTTCCAACAAGAAAAGTCAACAATTTCAGATTTTAACAGAGTTGGAAGGGACCTTAGAGGTCATCTAGTCTAACCCCAACCCCGCCCCAAGCGGGAGACCCCACAACCATTTCTGACAGACGGCAATCCAACCGTTTGGCTAATTAAACAACTGCAGTGATTCGCTTAACAAATGTGGCAGGAAAAGTCCCGAAATGGGGGGCAAAACTCGCTGAAAAATGTCTTGCTTAGCAACATCGACTTTGGTTGTAATTTATTGTGGCCGTAAGTCAAGGACTACCTGTTTTACAAAATGAAGAACTGCACATAGAATTTCGCTACAGCTATGTGTCGGGTGCCGGGAAAATCAGGAGATTCAGGCAGTTCAAATGAATGTAAAGGCTTATTGAAAGCTTGAGTTCTCTACAAGAATCTGGCCAACTAACAGTCAAGGGAAATGAACAGGAGATAAGAATAGAAAGGAATTCATGGTGAGCTGAAGTTAGATTTCTTGTGGGTGCGCAGGGACTCGTGACTGATCACACGTTTGACCTCTCCCACCATCTCAACCTGGACATCTCCTACACTATGTTGCTTATCTCCTAGGAGAGCTTAATATCAGTTAAGTACTGGTAGTCCTTGATTTACAACAGTTCATTTAGTGACTGTTCAAAGTTACGGCATTGAAAAAAGTGACTTACGGCTGTTTTTCACACAACCAATGCAACATCCCAACACTCACAGAGTTTATGTTTGGATGCTTGGCAACTGGTTCATATTTACGACGTTTGCAGCATTCCGGGGTCATGCAATCCACCTTTTGCGACCTTCAGACGAGCAAAGTTAATGGGGGAAGCCAGATTCACTTAACAACCAGACTACTACCTTTTGAACTGCAGCCATTCACTTAACATGCGCCCTGCCTCCAGGCATGCATGTGTGACCCATGACCCCTGTGCATGCAATCCCTGCATGTGCACCCCACCCTGCGCATGTGTGCCCCCCGTGTGTGCGCCCCGCCCCTGCTCATGTATGTACAACCTCCACATGTGCTCCGCACCTCATGCATGCGCGGCAGAGCTGAGCTGGGGCAATGGCTTGTGTGCCCAAAGAGAGGGCTCTGTATGCCGCCTCTGGCCACACGTGCCATAGGCTCGCCATCACGTCTTTAGCCTATTACCCGTTTAATTTTTAGTTTACGGGCTGACAATGAATTTTGCGCTGGTTTTTGGAGAACACACAACCTTCTCAAAGACAACGAGCATCTCTCTAATTTGTCCTTCCACCCAACAAAAGTCTCTCTTAATCTACGTGCAGCACCAAGATCAAATTGTTCTAAAAACAATTCATTTTTTTCCTAAAGTCACAAAGACGGTACAACCAAATCTCTATTTAAACATCAAGGCGTATTATTATTATTATTATTATTTCAAATGTTTAATTGTCTCCAACAGTTCTGTTGACAGAGGCAGTAGTAGCCCCGAGGCTTTTCTCAGTAGCGTCAATTTCATTCCTAAAGATGGGTCATTTTAATACGGAATAATCCGATACGTAGCGCTGAATCCTGGGTTTGTTTGCCTTACTCATACTCACATGTATTAAGACAAACCCTTGGCCAAATAAAGGGAAAAGTCAAATGTTTACTCAAACGTTTGCAAACAATGAAAATGTTAGGATTTTTCATGCTTGTGTGAGCCGGCTGTTTGTGAAGAAGCCGTAAGTCCTCCACTTGCAACAGTCCATTTAGTGACCAAAGTCAGCACGGAAGCAAAAGCGAGTGACTTATGACCGTTTTTGACACTTAACGACCATCGCACCTCGGTCAGGCGATCAAAATGGAGGACGTTCGGGCGACCGAGTCCTATTTATGATTGTGGCGATGTCCCAGGGTCATTGACCAGCAAATTCACCGGATTCATTTAAGAGCCACGTGACTAACTGATCCACTGTGGTGATTCACTTAACAACTGTGGCCACAGACAGGTTGGAAAACGGGGCCAAAACTCGCTTAACAAACGTCTCTCTCAGCCACAGAAATTGTGTTCGTAAATTGAGGTCTATTTGTATTTCAAGAGGCACTGTTAACTTAATGCAAACTGAATTACTTTTCCATTCCTCTTTTTCTTTTGTCTTGCAACTACATATAAGACTCTATTCAAGATCTTATTTAGGAAACTGTAGGGGAAAAAAAACCTAGAACAACAAGAGTTGGAAGGGACCATGGAGGTCTTCTAGTCCAACCCCTGCTCAAGCAGGAGACCGTATATAATTTCAGACAAATGGCTGTCCAATCTCTTCATTAAAATCTTCTAGTGTTGGACCACCCACAATGTCTGAAGGCAAATTGTTCCACTGATTCATTGTTCTGACTGTCAGCAAATTTTTCTCCTTAGTTCACAGTCAGCTTTTTGGGTGAAAGCCACTCAAGGGTCGAGAAGGCTGTTCATCCCAAACGCTAGTTAGGAAAAAAGGACTTCCCATTTCTCCTCTGGTGTCCTTTGCCAGCTGTTCCATGAATAGCAGCATTTTGTCTGCACAAGTAACAGCTTTGTGAATTGATTCGAAACCACGATGCTAATTTCCCTGTTCTAAAATATTTTAAGTCTATCCCTCTGTGTTCATTATACAGAGGATGCATCAATCATTCTCAGCTAACATTTTTCCTGTTCCCTTTATATTTATAAATTTATAAATAAAAATTTTGGATTATTAATGTTGTAATCAATTTGGACAACACAGCACAGGGTAAAAAATATTGTAAGAGAAATAGTGTGTGGAGTTTTCAAGAATCTATAGCCTGAGTTACAGAAAAGCAAAGGTGAATTTGAAAAACCATCCGGTGAGCACGATAGGCTGAGTTGAATGCAGAGAGAAGTTGTCCTTGATTTACAACAGTTTGTTTAGTGCAGGGATCGCCAACCTTTTGGACCTCAGGGACCACCAAATTCATAATTTTACATCCCGCGGACCACTAATATGAATTTTGACTGACAGTGGCTTGCTGACATTGGTGGGAATGTTGGTCCCATGTTCCAGAGCTGCAGGAGTCACAGGACTGGCCCTTTGGTCACCCCGGAGTAGCTGCTCCTCCACCTGAGTGCATCGGCTTGCCATGGACTGGAGAGCAGCTGCTCCGGGGTGACCAAAGGGCCGGTCCTGTGACTCCTGCAGCTCTGGAATATCGGACCAACTTTCCCACCAACGTCAGCAAGCCACCTTGGGGGCAGATTTCCTGGGACCGAGATTTCCTGCCCCCGCCGTTGGTCTTACCCTCCAGTTCTAGCTCATGTGGCTCTACTCAAGGTAAGGTTGCGCTCGGCTGAAGGGTGGGGGCCAGCGGGTGGGCAGGCCATGTGGGCAGTGCAGACTTGTGTTCCCACGCAGCCTGGATTAATTGCTTGTGGGGGGTGCTTTGGGGTGGACACTTCTCTGCGGACCACCAAAATTTTCTCGTGGTCCACCACTGGTTTAGTGACTGTTCAGAACTCCAAACCAGGGGTATCAAACTGGATTTCTTCAAGGGCCGATCGGCATTGTAGTTCTCAGGCCGGCCGGGTGGGCAGGAGAAACGGGATGGATGCCTCCTGAGCACCCTGCTGGCCAAAACGGGGTGTGAAGGGACGTGAGGCCACCCCACACCCTATTTTTGGCCTGGGCGGCCCTCTGCATCACCCAGCTGGCCAAAAGAGGGTGCGGGGTGGGGTGCATGCGGGCCCCCCGTGCCCCATTTTCACCCTGGACAGCTTCCTTCAGAATCCTGCCAGCCAAAAATGGGCATGGGGGGGCACGCTGCCAGAGATACCACAGGCCAGTCCTTTGCTATTTCCAGGGCGGCCCCGTGGGCCAGATTTAAGCACCCCAAGGGCCACATCCGGTGTCAGGATTCCAGCAATTGCTCTAAATTAAATCATGATCCTTGAGCCAAACTTCAAAAAACTTCAAAGGATTTATTAGAGGTGACATACTGGCACTGCCCTGTATAAAGCCAACTCTTGCATACATAATTTACAGATCCTGTGACCCTGTTTCCCCCTTCTCCCCTGGATATGTCATAAATCAGATTCTACAACTGAGCACCTTCACAGGCTGGGTGTCATTGTTCACTTTCTCCAATTAAATATATTCATGGGGCAAAAGCTCTGGTATTTTATTTACAGGCTTTTAAAGAGAAGAGTTGGAATGTACTTCCGCTTTCAAACTGCTGCACTGTTCTTCCAGATTTCCTTCCTCCCTGCTTCCTTTTTTTTAATAGGAATATGTTATGAGTTGACATCTAGCCCACAGGCCTTAAGTTTGACACCCCTGCTCTAACGGCACTGAAAAAAGTGATTTACAACCATTTTACAACCATTGCAGCATCCCCTTGGTCATGTGATCAAAATTCAGATGCTTGGCCATTGCTTCATATTTATTTATGATGGCTGCCTTTTTCTTGGGTGCTGACTTGTGATGACCCATGGCATGGCACAAAAGCAACAAAGTCACAAAAGTAGGTAAAGTCCCTTTAATTCCTCCAACTTGCCCTCCAATGTCCAGTTATCATTGGCTGGAGAAAAAACTCCTCCAAAAACAGTCTTTAAAGGGAAGAAATTCAGTCTGAACCCAAAGTACGTATCAATTATAAATAAAAGCCAACACAAACCACGCTGCAGCAATTAACGAGACAGGGCAGGATAAATCAGGGCAGACTTCAAAAGATAACAAAACACACACATTTGGGAGGATGCCAGAACCCAGATAAGAGGTGACGAAGATAATTCACGCTTTGCTTCCAGCAAGATGCTGTGCGCAAACGCTCTTTTTAAATCCTTTTTTCCCAGCTGTAGCTAATGAAGGGAATCAGGGCCTTTTTCTCCCCCGTAACCCATGTTGCTCCCTTATCCATTCCTCCCTGCATGCCCTAGGATGAAGGGGGGGCTGGGTCTTCCTCTGAATGCCCAGCCCAACAGTGCCCTTCCCCAGTTTCCTCCACAGCCACTGGAGCCACACTCCCAGTCCCTGTCAGCTGCTCGACCTCCCCCTCAGAATCATATTCCAACAGGGGCATGACAGGGATCATGCGATTCCCCTTTTGCAACCTTCTGGCCAACAAAGATTACCTCCACAACCATGCAGCTCACTTAACAGCCGCAGCGTTTCACTGAACAACCGAGCCAAGAAAATTCACAAAATGGGGGCAACTGTCGCTTAACAAATGTCTTGCTCAGCGACAGACACATTGGGCTTCATTGCGGTTGCAAGTCAAGGACTACCTATATCTGTGATGAGGAACCTACGGCATGCATGCCGGAAGTGGCACGCAGAGCCTGTTCTGCCAGCACGCAAGAGGTGGCCTGGAAGAGCCCCATTGTGCATGCAAACCCACCCTTCACCAGCCAGCTGATTGTTGGGTATCTGGCGTGCATGTGGGGGGGCGTGGGGGCCATGCACGCATGCACAGAGACGTGTGGGACATGGCAGGGGGCACACATGTATGCGCAGGGGGCGTTCCCCCCTGTACACATTACCTTCTGGGTGCTGGCAAGTGAGCATGTGCGAGAACAAACACACAATTTTTAGCACAAGAGCCAAAAAAGGTTAGCCACCACTGACCTATATATTTGTTCTAAAAAGCTGTGGATCTCTGAAGGTTCATTATTAAATACACATTTTTTTCCCCGTCACTAAAATTCAAATTATGGCCAACTCTCCATTCTAAGCCCGACCCTCAAGTCAAAAGTGAATTCCAAGCTATCTGGCTTCTAACACAAAAAGATTTACCTTGTTTTATATATATATATATTTATTGAATTTCTTTGGTTAAGATTTACCGTGTTTATTAGTGCGTTAAGTAAAACATTTCACTTTTTGTTACCACTTTTTCAAGTGAAGCTTTTTCGAACAGCCTACGGAATCCGTTCTAAATATAAATAACACGCAAATAACCCTCCTTCTTGTATGGTATCCAAAACCTGCTTTCAGATTATAAAATGTTGCCAAACCAGCCACAACGGTGTCCAAATAAGAATTCAGATTTTTATTGCGAAACTATCTGCAATAACAATTTTTTTTTTTTTGGTCTCATTCGGGACATATTTTCGTGGTAATATATTGGCAACCTTCCTCGTACAAGAACTGGGTTTGGCTAAACAAGCTGAAATGTCAGGTCATAAATTATATAGTCATAGACAAGGGATTCCATTCTCCCTTCACGTAATCCTTGTTTTGTAGGAAATTCTGGCCAGCCCTTTTTTGCCTGATGCCACCCTGGAAAACACACACAATAATATTTTCCCACAGTGCCTGAAATGGTTTAAGAAACGCCACAGGAAAAATAACCAATGGGGTAATGTACATTGAAGTCAAAAAAGGGATGATGACTACAAGCGGAATTTCTATATATAACTATTATTTTTAGAAAGAAACATTCCAATAACTTACTGTCCCCCAACACTTAATTCTTCCTGGAAAAACAAGCTCCTCTCGGATTGCCAAAATCCAACTCACACACAGTTCAATTGCTCGAGTGTTCCTACATATCAGGACTCAAAAGGATGGAACTATGGCTCCCATGGGTCATTGACATCTTGACATGGCCAACATGCAATGGCCAACTTGCCAGAGGAACAAGAGTTACACTAGTATGAAAGAAATAGTGGAATAGAATCATTGAAGAAAGGACGCCAAAGGAGCGACAGAATGAAATGTGAATCACTTAATGAACTGTCATAAATCAAAAACTGACTTTAGATATGAAGGTCATATCTCAATCTGAGAGAGTAGAGTAGAGTAGAGTAGAGTAGAGTAGAGTAGAGTAGAGTAGAGTAGAGTAGGAAAAAAATGGAATAGAATGGAAGAAATATTGGATAGAATAGAATAGAATAGAATAGAATAGAATAGAATAGAATAGAATAGAATAGGACTAGGACTAGGACTAGGACTAGGACTAGGAATAGAATAGAATAGAATAGAATAGAATAGAATAGAATAGAATAGAATAGAATAGAATAGAATAGAATAGAAAATATGGAATAGAAGAGAAGAGAAAATATGGAATAGGATAAAAAATATAAGAGAAAAGAAGAGTGGAGAGTAGAGTAGAGTAGAGTAGATTAGATATTGGAATGAATAGAATAGAACAGAACAGAACAGAACAGAAAATATGGAATAGAAGAAAGGAGAAAATATGGAATACAATTAAAAATATAGAAGAGAAGAATCGAATATAGAATAGAAAAGAAAATATGGAATAGAATAAAAAATATGGAATAGAATAGAATAAGGATTAGAAATAGCAACAGCAATAAGCTGGAAGGGACCTTGAGGTCTTCTCGTCCAGCCCCCTACTCAAGCAGGAGAACTATACCATTTTAGTGACTGTCTAAACTCTTCTTCTGGCCATCGCCTTCAGTGATGGAGCAGCCACAACTTCTGGTGGCAAGCTGTTCCACTGGTTAACTGTCCTCACTGTTAGGAAGTTTCTGCTCAATAGCTTCTCTCTTTTGATTACTTTCCATCCATCGTTTCTTGTCCTGCCTTCTGGTGGTATGGAATTATATAGAGTGAGGGGCAACTGACACAAATGGACAAAAAGATAAATAAAAGCCAGCAGAAATCGATAGTTTTTCAGTCAAAATTCCTCCTTGAACCAGAATAGAAAGAGAGAGGAGGAAAAAAACTGTTGACTGTTTGAATTCTTTGCTTTATAAAGGTCAAAAAACAAGAATGTGAAGACGTTTTAAATTCCTGAAGGTCTCATTTCTGGAATTAAAGGAGCAGAAAAAGCCCAAATAAGATAAAATCCATTGAACAAGATTCCCCATAAAGTAAAAACTAAGGGGAGGTATGAAATTAATGGAAGGAAGTAGAAATTATTGATTTTAGTAAAAGAGCTCTCAGAACTTTGTTGTAAGCAATGCTACAGATCCATTATTTAAGGTATTGGATTTGTCTCGTTTCCAGCCTTCACATGTTCAGAGGTTGTGGGAGCTTCATCCCTGGAAGCTTTTGAAAAGAGACTGGCCTACTATCTGTCCAAAATGGTATAGGGTCTCTGCTTGGGCCAGGGGGAGTGGGTTGGACTAGATGACCTACAAGGTCCCTTCCAACTCTGTTAATCTGTATCTATTATTGAATGAACTACAGCAATGTTTCTCAATCTCAGGGAGGTTGAATTGAGGGAATTCTGGGAGCTGAAGTCATATACATGGGTCTAGGCATAAATTTGTATTTATTTTGTCATGTTTATGAAGTATATATTGGAAACTAGCTCGATACCCATGCTTTCACAACAAAACTATGTAGTCAGACTTAGTTTTGGGGGAGGAAAATAAGGGGAAAAAATTGTGCCTCTGCCTACCAGCATCCATTGATATTCATCTGGCTAGCGTCCTGTCAGTGTGTGAGAGAGTTGAGGGCTGTTTGGAAACTGAAACATTTGTTTGCTGTGTGAGCAAGGAGATAGCAAGGAGCCTGGGCGTGGCTTAGCTCAACTGTTCTATACAAAAGCTGCTTGGTGCTGTGAAACTGAAACTCCTCTGCTTGTGTTTTGCATTTGGAAGAGATTTCTTTTCAGGTGGGGAGGGGTAGTAGAACTCCCTAGCATCAGAGCAGGTTAATAATATTAATATAGGAAATACTAAAGCTATGATGGTCATTTCAAAAAATCCTTTCTAGGAGCCAAGGAGCCTAGGAGCCAAGAGGAACATACGTGCCCAATTTCAAGTTTGTAGGCTTTACGGTTCTGGAGATTTTGTGATGATGCGTGAATGGTATTTCACTTTTTTAAAAAAGATAGGACAGACATAGAAACATATATGCACTGTATGCAACGAAATTTCATTTTAATGTACGCCAATGAATAGTGCTATTTAGCTTTTATATATAAAAGATTAGATAGATAGATAGATAGATAGATAGATAGATAGATAGATAGATAGATAGATAGATAGATATGATAGAGGTATTTCGCTTTTATATATAAAAGATAGAGAAATTATAGATACATAGATAGAGATAGAGAGATATATGCACTGTACACCAATTAGTCTACATTCAAAGGGACAATAAAGTTATTCTAAGTCTAAAATTTGTGTTGCTAACCAAAAGTTATTTGCAAATGACACAACAGTGATTGGTCTCATTCAAGATGACAAATCCACAAACAAACAGGAGATTGTACAACTTGCCTTGTGGTGTAACCAGAACAATCAGGAACCGAACACACTCAAAACTGTAGAAATGGTGGTAGACTTTAGGAGAAACCCTCCCATACTACCACCTCTTACAATCCTAGACATCACAGTATCAACAGTAGAGATCTTCACATTTCTAGGTTCTATCGCATTACAAAACCTAAAATGGACACCTAACATCAAATGTCATCAAAAAAGCACAACAAAGAATGTTCTTCCTGCGCCAACTCAGAAAGCTCAAACTGCCCAAGGAGGTGCTGATCCAGTTCTACAGAGGAATTATGGAGTCGGTCATCTGCACCTCTATAACTGTCTGGTTTGGTTCTGCAACCCAACAGGAAAGACACAGACTTCAGAGGATAATTAGGACTGAAGAAAAAAACAATTACCACCAACCTCCCTTCCATGGAGGACCTGTATATTGCACCCTGAGTCAAAAAGAGGGCTGTGAAAATATTTACAAACTCCTCACATTCTGGACATAAACTGCTTCAACTCCTTCCCTCAAAACGATGCTATAGAGCACTGCACACCAGAACAACTAGACACAAGGAGTTTTTTTCCCCAAACGCCATCACTCTGCTAAATAATTACCTCAACACTGTCCAACTGTTTACAAACTTTGCACTACTATTACTATTAATCTTCTCACCACTCCTTATCACCCATCCCCTCCCACTTGTGACTGTATGACTAACTTTCTTGCTTGTATCCTTATGATTTATATTGAGTGTTTCCTAGTATGATTTGATTGCTTATGTACCCTATGACTATTAAGTGTTGTACCTGATGATTCTTGACTCTTGATGAATGCAACTTTTCTTTTATGTACACTGAGAGTCTATGCACCAAAGACAAATTCTTTGTGTGTCCAATCACACTTGGCCAATAAAGAATTCAATTCTATTCTGTTCTGTTCTATTCTCCATTCAATTCTACTCTACTCTACTCTATTCTGTGAGATTCCTTCCTTCCTTCCTCATCACTGAAGGTTTTTAAGAAGAGACTGGACAATCCAAAATGTATGTTGCTGAGTGAGACATTTGCTAAACGAGCTTTGTTCCACTTTATGACGCTTTTTGTCAAATGTGTTAAGTAAATCATTGCCGTTGTTCAGTTAGTCACACGGTCCTTCAAGTGAATCTGGCTTCCCGTTGACTTTGCTTGTCAGACGGTTGCAAAAGGGGATCGTGTGACTACGGGGACGCTGCAAATTGTTGTAAGCATGAAAAACAGTCGTATGTCACATTTTTTGGTGCCGCTGTAATTTTGAAGGGTCGGTCGCTAAATGAACAATATTCAGATGGCCACTGGTTCATATTTATGATGCTCGCATCCCCTTTTACAATCTTCTGATGAGTGAAGTCAATGGGGAAGCCGGATTCGCTGAACGGCCGCGTTCCTGACTGAACAAGTGGAGTGATTCACTTAACAACGGAAGCAAGAACGGTCGTCAAAGGGGGTCAAAGTCCACTTAACGAAGGTCTCCCTGAGCTACAGAAATGTCATGCTGAATGGTGGTCACACGTCGAGGACGTGTAGAAGAAACGTGAAGATGGAAAGAGCCACTACGTTCCCTTGAAGTTTTGATCCGCAGCAGTTACAAATTTGTATTTGTTGGTCAGAATATGCAACAAAGACGCACAAAGAAAAAAACCCAGAGCGATGGGGGGAAAGGGTAGAAGAAGGGAAAGAGGAAAAAGTGTAGGATTAAAAAGAAAAAGAACAAAAAAACATTGACTTCCAACTCTTTTGGGGGCAGTAGAATAATATACCACCTCAACTTTTACATGCTACGATAAAGTAGCCATTTCTATAACAACAAAGCAACAAACTAAAGCCCAAGCTTCATTTTTTTTCCACCTCAAGCACAAAGTCCAGAAGTGGTTTCCCAGTTACTAAAATGGTTGAATTGTAAATAGCAAAGCGGTTTTACCAATTTTGTAAAAGCCAAATTAATTAGGGGCGCAGCGGCTCAGTGACTTAAGACGCTGAGCTTGTCGATCGGCAGTTCGACGGTTCGAATCCCTAGCGCCACGTCACGGAATGAGCTCCCGTTACTTGTCCCAGCTTCTGCCAACCTAGCAGTTCGAAAGAATGTAAAAAATGCAAGTAGAAAAATAGAGACTCCTTTGGTGGGAAGAGAACAGCGTTCCTTGCGCCTTCGGCGTTTAGTCATGCCGGCCAGATAACCATGTCTTTGGACAGTGCTGGCTCTTCAGCTTTGTAACCTAGAGCCAGAAACGATTAGCATGTATGTGCAAGGGGAACCTTTACTTTTATCTTAAATTAATTGTATTTTTTAATTCAATCAAATCAGACGATTTAGCCATCTCTGCCAGCTCCCATCAAATTTTGCAGCCATTTTTTTCCATGGTGGGAATCAAAGTATCTTTCCATTTTTGTGTGCACAGAGTATATTCTTGCTGCTGTCGGCATACACAACATCAATATTGGGAGCAGGATTCACATCTTAATACAGAAGGGAATATAAAGATAAAACCAGAGACTTTTCTATCAGGGCGTAATGGACAGATAATTTTTTTTGGGGGGGCGGGGAGAAGAATTTGGAACTTTGATGTTATTTGTGCTGACAAGCAGCGAGGAGTTTTGATTTGCATAAGTAGTTTCTTTTCTGAGAAAAGAAAAATCGGTCTAGGGAGGATGACACTATGGGGATTGCCCCAAAAGGATGACAGTGAAGAGGTGTGATGGCAACAAAACGGTAGAGAAAAATCTAAGGAGGAAATTCTCCAACCGCAGAAGAAATAGAGCTTCTAAGAAGCCCGGTCCAGGGGAAGGAGGAAATGAGAGCGTTAAAGATGGAGGGGGAGAGAAGGGGAAGAGGCTTAAGCAGCTGGGGATGAAAGGATGGGAACAGTCCTTCCATCAGGACAAAAAGAGGGGAAGAAAGAGGGAGCAAGAACGTGGGGTGAGTAGGGGTAGAAGGGTTGAAAACTGGCAAAGTGTCAATGTGTCGAGCTTTCAATTTTGTAAAGAAAAGAAACAATCTTCAAGGAGAAAGGAGGAGGAGGAAGAGGAGGAAGAAGAGGGAAGAAGAGAAAGAAGAAAAAGAGGGAGGAAGGGGAGGAGGAAGAAGAGGAGAAAGTAGAAAGAAGGAAGAAGAGAAAGAAGAGGAACACAAAATGTCCAGAACCATAAAGCCTACAAACTTGAAATTTGGTCTCTTGGCTTCTAGGTGCTCACTAAGAAAAGGATTTTTTGGACTGACCATCAGAGCATTTAGAGTTTTTCCTATATTATTATTATTAACACATTCTGATGCTAAGGAGTTCTACTCCCCTTCCCCACCTGGAAAGAAATGCAAAACACAGAGGAGTTTCAGTTTCAGAGCATCAACCAGCTTTAGTACAGAACAGTTGAACTAAGCCAAGCCCAGGCTCCTCTCTGTCTCCTCCTTGCTCATATAGCAAATACTGTTACAGTTTCCAAACAGCCCTCAACTCTCTCACACACTGACTGGATGCTAGCCAGATAAATACTGATGGATGCTGGTAGGCAGAGGCACAATTTTCCCCCCTTATTTTCCTCCCCAAAAAATAAGTCCGATCACATAGTTTTGTAGCAAAGCACAGTTATCCAGCTAGTTATATATAAAATTCCTCAGAAGAAGAATTAAGCATTCTGCCAGGCCTGTTAGCCTTAAGATGCCGTATTTCTGCTTTGCAGAATTTCACATTTCCCTTGGTTAAAAGCTTTCACTATTCCACCAGTCCAGCTTATAAGCCTCCTGGCAAAATAAATAAATAAAATTGAGCTCCTTTTTCAGCGTTGGCTCTGTTGAAGCTTTGGTCTACTGATATCAGGTTTCTAGATGACTTGTGATGGTTTCTCTTTTGCTCTGCAGTAACCAGAGGAAACCTTACCTGGCCCTTAAACTTTTTGAAGAGTTTCTGGAGACTGCAGCTTTTTGCCAGTTTCTTTTTTCTTTTTGCCCTAAGTTTGATTTCTGATCTTTTCAAAGCACTAGAAGTTAGGACAACAAGCAACGGATGGAAACTCATCAAAGGAGCGAAGCAAAAAGGTTCTCTCTCACGGCAGGCTAACAAGTCCATCCCAAGGACCGGCCCATAGATTACCACTGCTCTCCTCTCCTCTGCGTATCAGGCACTGGAGCCAGACATTCCTCCTCTTCCTCATCAGCCACCTCCAGACCTGGCTCTTCTTTCCCAAGGACCGGCCCATAGATTTCCACTGCTCTCCTCTCCTTTGCCTTCTGTGCATCAGGCACTGGACCCAGCTGTTCCTCCTCTTCCTCATCAGCAACCTCCAGATCTGGGGGCTGTTGACTCTCAACCTGAGGGCTGATGGATGGCCCAGGCTCTGCCTCTCTCTCTCTCTCTCTCTCTCTCTGCCAGCTCCATTCCTTCTTCCCTCTCAGGTTGCCTGGATGCTGACCCTGACCCCCACGCCTCCGCCTCCTCTGATTTGGCCGCTGGAGGGTCAAAGAAGTTGTGGGTCCTCCATCACTGGAGGATTTTTAAGAGGAGACTGGATAACCATTTCCTCCAAGGTTCCCCTCCACCTCTGTCACTTTGCTACTCTTAGGGGAGTGGGCTTTTCCTCACGTCTCTAGAGCTCACTTCTCTCATGTTGATCTTACCTACAAGGATAATCCTAAGAGAAGTTCCCAGCAAGGGTCACTCTCAGAGTCATGGACGTTACAACTACCAGACGAAAGATGGGGGGGATTCAATAACCTCTTCTCCCTCAGCTTCTGAAGATCAAGACAGACACCCCAAGATAGATTACCCTCCTTTTAAAACCTGCGTAAGGTAAAGGTTCCCCTTGCACATACATGCTAGTCGATTCTGGCACTAGGAGGCAGTGCTCATCTCTATTACAAAGCTGAAGAGCCAGCACTGTCCAAAAACATCTCCTTCAACGCCTTCAAAAGCGCACGCAACGCTCTTCCCTTCCCACCAAAGGGGTCCCTATTTTTCTACTTGCATTTTTTAACATGCTTTCGAACTGCTAGGTTGGCAGAAGCTGAGACAAGCAACAGGAGCTCACTCCGTGATGCGGCGCTAGGGATTCAAACCGCCGAACTGCCGACCTTTCTGATCGACAAGCTCAGTGTCTTAGTCATTCAGCCACCGTGTCCCTTAAAACCAACAAAGCTTGAAAATTCCACTTTTCGACAGATGGCCTGGCACTCATCCTGAAAAGGAGCTCCCAGGCCAGGCCCAACGGAGGTATGACACAGGAGGAATCACCCAACATCTTGCTTAACCTGCTTCCTGAAATAACCCCCGTCCTGCCTTCACCCAAAACAGGCCATGTTTGCATAAGCATAATTACCATTTTCCTCCCGTGGGTCCTTACTCCTGATCGTTGCCGTTAGTTCCATTTTGCTATCTCTCTCTTTTTTTAAAAAAAAAATCTGAATTATAGAGGTGGGAATGATAGGGTGCCAAAAACACAAGCGGTTCACTCAGTCAATCAAACCAGGAGGAAGCAGCAACCTGGTAGATTTTCCAACGGGATCTACCTGTCTCACTTGCTCAGCATGCTGGAACAAACCTGGATTATGCTGGGGCTGCTTCTCTGGGCAGGAATTCAGGCAGGTAGTCAGGGCCAGCACCAAGGAGGATGGTGCCCAACCGGGAGTGCCAACAGAATTGCAGAGAAGGTGCTGGGGGGGCGGGGGTTGCTGACTGCCCCCATTCCATCTCCCTGCAAGGGGGCACAGATGAGAACCTCCTTGGGGGGGCTGGAGCCCCCTCCTGCCCTTTGCATCCCTTCCCACCTGCCTGCAAGGAGGCAAAGCAACAGAGATCCCTTTCTGGTGGGGAGCCAGAGCCCCTTCCTCACCTGGGCCCTCTCCTCCTGCCTCCCTGCAAGGGGGCAAAGCAACCCTTTTGGGGCGGAGGGGGGCTCCTGATCATTGTGACAAGGTAGTTGCAGAGAAGCTGCTGGGGGGAGGGGTTTCCTGACTGTCCCTGCCCCCCATTCCATCTCCCTGCAAGGGGGCAAAGCAGCTGAGAATTCCTTACTAAGGGCTCCTGGAGACACCCCCCCCACCTGTGCCCTCCCCTCCTACCTCCCTGCAAGGGGCCCAAGCAGCAGAGATCTCTTTTCTGGAGCCCTCCCCCCATCTTTGCATCCCCTCCTGCCTCCCCACAAGGGGGCAAGGAAGCCCAGAACCCCTTTTGGGGGGGGCAGAGCCCCCTCTGCTGAACCCCTGTAACCCACCTGCCTGCAGGGGACCAAGCAGCCGAGACCCAGTCCTGGGGGGGCGTCCGGGGCCCCCTCCTCACTTGTGGCCTCCCTCCTCCCTCCTTGCACGGGAGGGGGCAAAGCAACAGAGAACCTGTTCTAGGGGGAGTTAAGAGCCCCCTTCACATCCTCCCTCCCCGCAAGGGGGCAAGACAGCCGAGACCCCCTTTTGGGGGTGGGGGAGAATCCTGAGCCCCTGCATCGCACCTCCGGGTGGGGGGAACCAAGCAGTCGAGATCCAGTCCTAAGGGGGTGCCCAGAGTCCCCTCCTCCCCTCTTACCTCCCCTCCTTGAAAGAGGGCAAAGCAACGGAGACCCCTTTCTGGGGGCGCTCTCCCTTCAAAGGGGGAAGGAAGACCAGACCCCCTTTGGGGGAAAGGGGCAGAGCCCCTCTGCTGAACCCCTGCAACCCACCTGCCTGCAGGATGGCGACCAAGCAGCCGAGATCCCTTTCTGGGGGGCGGGCATCCAGCCCCCCCCACGTCGTGCCCTCCTTCCAAGGACAAACCCACCCACCCATCCCACGACCTCCCCCACCCTTCCCTGGCTTTGCATCCCCCGCGCACGTGCGCCTCCTCCTCCTCCTCCTCCCCTCAACTAGCCCCTTTCCCTCCCAGCTGCAAGGCAACGGGGTGGGGGGCACTCACCGGTTTTTCGCAGGCTGGCAGGCAGGAGGGCGGGCGGAGGAAGACTTTCCCCCACCACCACCATATAAAAGAATTGTCTCTGCAGAGCCGGGAAGGGGCAGCAGCGAGAGCGGCGCGGGCTCCAGGGCTGGCGTGGGGGGGGGTGCGCGCTCTCCCGAGGCGGGGGGCGAGAGAGAGAGAGAGTGGGGGGAGGAAAGGCAGCAGCAGCAGCAGCAACAGCGCGCCGCCGTGGAGGGACGGCGCGCCAATCTGGGCTCTCTGATCGCCCCGCCCCCTTCCCCCCACCTTCAGGGGGCGGGGCGAAAGGAGGGCCCCGCCTCCCACTCCCGGGGGCCCGCGAGGCTCGAAAACTCCTCCTTATGACGTGGTCTGAAAGTTCCCCCCCACCTCCTCCTTCCCTGATTGGGCGAAAAATTCGGAGAGGGAGGGAGGTGGCTTGGCTTGGCTGGCTGGGCTTGATTGACGGACGGGATCCCGTGAGGCGGAGGGAAATGACAGCTCCGGCGACGGCGGGGAGGTGGGGGGCGAGGGGTGGGATGGAGGGGGGCGGACTTCAAGGGAAAACGACTCTGATAGGCAGCCGGGCTTGTCGAATAGGGATGGAGGGAGAGGGGGAGGCGGCACGCAGGATTGACGGACAGCACTCCCAGCCGATGAGAGAGCCGGAGGAAGCGAAGGCCGGCCTATGGGAAGCCTGCGGTGCGAGAATGCCCGGGGGGGCGGTGTCTTTCCGTCTCTGTTTCTCGCTGACCAGGTGGGCGCCGTCCTAGAGCGGCGTCGCTTGGCTGGCACCCATGGGGTCCTGAGGCGGGTGAGTAGCGCGGCCTTTTCCCGCCTTTATCACAAAGCTGAGGTCCCGGCTCTGCTGCAGGGGAGGCCGGCGCGGGCCGGGAGAAGCGGACGGTCGATCTTGCTCGCCCTTCTTCGCCGCCGCGGAGCGCCCCTCCCCCCCGTCCCCAGGCCGGTCTCGAAGCGCGGCGGCGGGGCTGGGGGTGAGAAGGAGAGGCGGGTCCGGGCCTCCTTCTGGGCCTGCGGGGTGGATGGAGGGAAGGAAGGGTGGTCTCCCCCTCCTCTAGGAAGAGCTGCGTCGTGTGGAGTATTTTTTTTTGTCTTTTTTGCGCCTGCGCCCCTCGAGTCCCTTTCCAGCCTCCGCAAAAGGCCCAGCGCTTCCTGGAGCCCTGATGGGGTTCCCTAGTTGGGCCACGAAACGCCTGCAAGGAAAACCTCCGAGCTCAGAGAGCCCCACGGGCCCCTCAGGTCGACCCTGAGCTACAAATATTCCCCTTCAGTGCCTCTATCTATCTATCTATCTCTAGCTATTTATCTCTATATCTATATCCATCCATCCCTCTATCTCTCCATCTCTCTCTATATATATATATGTCCATCCATCTCTCTCTCTCTCTCTCTCTCTCTCTCTCTCTCTCTCTCTATATATATATATATATATATATATATATATATATATATATATATATATCCATCCATCCATCCATCCATCCATCTCTATATCTCTTATCCATCTCTATATCTCTTATCTCTATATCCATCCATCCCTCTATCTCTCTATCTCTATATATGTATGTATGTATGTATATATATATATATATCTCCATCCATCTCTATCTCTTATCTATATATCTATATCCATCCATCCCTCTATCTCTCCATCTCTATCTATCTCCATCGACCCATCTCTTTCTCTATTTCTAGCTATCTAGCTATTTATCTCTATCTCCCTCTCTATCTCTTATATATCTATATCTAACTATATCATCCATCCATCTCTATATCTATCCATCCATCTCTACCCCTGTATCATCTATCCATCACCTATCTATCTCTACTATCTACTATCTAGCACTGATGATGTTACCTAGTTGGGGTCATGAAATGTCTGCCTGAAAACCAGCAAGCTCAGAGAGCACCCAGGACTCCTTGGTCATCATCTTCTCCTTCTTCCTCCTCTTCCTCCCTGCACACCCCACTCTCCTCTCTTTCTTCTACGATTGATGATGTTACTTAGGTGGGTCACGAAACGTCTGCAAAAAAAAAAAAACAGCCAAGCTCAGAGAGCACAGATGACCCCACAGTTCTCTCCTCCCTTTATCCTTCTCTTCTATCCACAAAGCCTTCTACCACTGATGCTGTTACCTAGTTGGGTCATGAAACGCCTGCAAAAAAAACCAATCAAGCTCAGAGAGCACCAAGGACCCCACAGTCCTCCTCTTCCTCCTCCTCCTCCTCTCTTCCACTCCACAAACCTCTCCCCCTTCTAGCACTGATGATTTTCCCTAGTTTGACTAATGAAACATCTACAAGAAAACAACCAAGCTCAGGAAGGACCAAGGACCCCACAGTTGTCCTCCTCTGCACAAACCCCAACACCCTTCTATCACTGATGGTGTTACCTAGGTGGGCAATGAAACGTTTGCAAAAAAAAAATAAATCCCCACACTAAGTTCAGAGATCACCAAGGACTCCTTGGATTTCCTCTTCTCCTCTCCACAAACTCCACTCTTAGCACAGATGCTACTACCTAGTTGGGTCATGAAATGTCTGCAAGAAAACAACCAATCTCAGGGAGCACCAAGGACCACCATATTCCTCCACCACCAGCACCTCTCGCTTCTGCAAACCTCCCTCCCTTGTAGTACTGATGCTGTTACCTAGCTGGGTCATGAAACGTCTGCAAGAAAACCACCAAGCTCAGGGAGCACCCAGGACCCCTCAAAATGCCTAGGATCGGTCAGGTGCTTGGAAAGGGAGAAATTTTTTTTGTTTGAAATCTGCTATAGAGAAGTAACAGCTAAGAACTCTACTGGGGTTAATAATACTGAAGCAGGGTCTAAGTATTGTTCATTGCATGCTGTGTAATCCTTTGCTAGAAGTACCAGGTAGTCCTCTACTTAAAATGACCGCCCATTGAGCCCAACGTTTCTGTTGCTAAGCGAGACGCAGTTTTCCTCCCATCTTCCCACCTTTCTTGCCAAAGTTAAGGGAATCACTGCATTTGTTAGGTTAGTAACACGGTTGTTAAGGCAATCGGGCTTCCTCATTGACTCTGCTTGTCAGAAGGTCGCAAAAGGGGATTGCGGGACACCAGGACACTGCGACCGTCATAACTGTGAGTCGGTTGCCAAGCACCCAAATTCTGATCACGTGAACGTGGGGATGCTGCTAGTCCTAAGTATGAGAACTGGGCGTGTCCCCCTTTTCAGTGCCCTTGTAACTTTGGCCCCTCAGCGAACAGTTGTAAGTCAACAGACTCCTCCATATGTAAGTTTAGCAACAAGTTCATACGCTGTTTAATTTGGACATGAGCGCTTTTGTTGCAGAAACTGCTCTACTCTTTAAGTTCTCCAGCTAATTAGATACAGTACTTTTTTCAATATTTGCCATCAGGTCCATGCTACTTTTAAAGGATCGCACCAATATTCTCCAGAACAAAATACAGCACTAGATGATTAAAAAAAAAAATGCTTGATTCCTGACGAGTACCAAAATTGAAGAAGCTCAGTATAGTTATTCCAAAAGAGTAAGAGTAACAACCAGGGTCTCCCGGAGCCTTTTGCTAAGCTAAAAGCACTTAGGAAAGTTGAGTTTCGTAGAATTAGGGTCACTAGTCTGCTTGTACTAGAGATACAGTGGTTTAGTTGAGATGATCAGAGCTAAGCTTACTTTTTAATTTGGATTTTTCTTTCCCCTTTATTACTTTACATGATACTGAAGTTAGCAAACCTCTAATGCAGGGAGTCCTCAACTTACAACAGTTCGTTTAGTGACCGTTCAAAGTTATTACGGCACTAAAGAAAGGGACTTAAGGACCACTTTTCACACTTACGACCATTGCCGCATCCCCACTGCATGCATCCCCCAACGAAATTTGGATGCTTGGCCACTGATTCATACTTATGACAGTTGAAGTATCCCAAGCTCACGTGATTGCCTTTTGCGTTCTTCTGACAAGCAAAGTCAATGGGGAAGCCAGATTCACTCAACAACCATGGTGCTAATTTTAACAATTGCAGTGATTCACTTAGCAACTGTGGCAAGGTCATAGAATGGTACAAAATTGACTTAACAAATGTTTCACTTAGCAACAGAAATGTTCGGCTCAGTTGCAGTGCTAAGTCAAGGATTACCCGCAGTCTTTCCTTCTCCTAATTTCCGCACAACAAAATCATGGGAGGTGGGTTGGTCCAAAGTCACCCACTTGGCTTTCATACCTAAGGTGGGCCTAAAACGGTCTTCTGCTTTGTAGTCGGATGCCTTAACCACTACACTTAACTGCCCCCCTGCTGCCAAGTTTGCAAAGAGGCTGTCCCTGCAGGAAATCCTTTCTTTATGGTAATGATGCCATGATGGCACAGTGGTTAGAATGCAGTGCTGCAGGTTAACTCTGCCCACAGTCTGCAGTTTGATCCTGACAGGCGCACGGTTGACTCAGCCTTCCATCCTTCCCAGGTTGGTAAAATGAGGACCCAGATTGATGGGGAGCCATAGGCTGGCTCTGTAAAACCGCTTATAGAGGTCTGGAAAAGCATTATGAAGTGGCATATAAGTGTAAGCGCTATTGCTAGCGCCATAATCTCCATTGCAAGGCCAAATGAATTAAATGAAACAAGTAGAAATGTCCTGTTCAGTTTTATAGAACTCATAAAAGCAAAAATTTCCAGTTCACAATATTCACCATATATAATATAGATATAAATCAATGAGGGCGAACCTTTTGGGTGTGGTGTGCCGAAAGTGCTTGTGCGCAAAAACGCATGCGTGCCGGCACCCACAATGCAATGCACCCCTCCCCCCTACACATGCATGTACAACATGCCCCGCCCCCTTACCTGCACTGCGCATGCTTGTATCTCCCAGCTAATTTTCAGCCCATTTGAGGCCATTTTCCCCCTCCTGGCGGCTCGAGGGAAGCCTCTGCAGCCTCAGGAGGCTGAAAACTGGCCCGTTTCAGTATTTCCGGGAGGCCCTTTTTTCACCCTCCCAAGGCTGCAGAGGCTTCCCTCAAACCGCTGGGAGGGCAAAAACGGCCTCAAACGGGCCAAAAATCAGCTGGGAGGTGCACACATGCGCAGTGCAGGAAGTTTGGCTCGGGCTCGCATGCCCGCACAAATGGCTCTGCGTGCCACAGTTCACCATCATGGATATAGATTTTATAGAGAGAGGGAGGAAGAGAGAGAGAGAGAACGCTTTAAGGGCAGACATATGCAGAATGTCTTTTTCTATGTTTTTACCCATCACCTTATTTCTTCCTTTTATTCTAGGGCATCTCTTTTTCTGTTCCGTCTACTGACCTACCAAGGCTGTTTAAATGAGAATGTCCTTGGCCCAGAGAGTGCTACTCACATGGCTCTTTACATTACTGTTCCTGATCATGTTGGTGTTAAAACTGGATGAAAAGGCACCCTGGAACTGGTTTCTCATATTTATCCCGGTTTGGATATTTGATACCATTCTTCTCGTGATGATCATCGTGAAGATGGCTCGCCGTTGCAAGTCCGGCTACGATCCTCGCAACGGCTCTCAGAATCTCAAGAAGAAAGCGTGGTACCTTACGGCGATACTTCTGAAGCTGGCCTTCTGCCTTGCCCTCTGTGCAAAACTGCAACAATTTACCGCTATGAAACTTTATTACGTCTTTATTCCCCTTTGGATTCTGTTAATCGGAGGGATGATAGAACTCGGCTATAATATTTTCTACGTAAGGAGAGACTAAACTTTTTTTTTGCCCCCCAACATTTCCTGAGCAAACGCCGCTATGAGCTTTACTGCCTCTAAAAAGGAATTATTTAAAATAGGTATTTGCTCTGCAAGCTGTTAAGACGTGAATTCTTCAGTATGCGAAGCGGAACTGTCTGATTTCTATGTACATATTGTAAATAAAACCACCTCATATTTTCTGTGGTTTCTCCATTTAAGTTCTTGCATCCGACGTGTCTGGAGAGTGAGTCACGGTACACAAATTTGCAACTGCACGGCAGTATACCAGAACCTTTAGTATTTTTGCAGTTATTTCAGCTATTATACTTAAATTACCATCTTTCCAGTGTACAATCCCAGAATCCCTTAGCCAACATTAATAATCCTAGTAATTAAATCCACACTTCTTCAGGGCATCCAAATTACAGAAAGCCATTTTTAAAAAGGGGTCTAAAGAGGTGAACAAATTCTTGCATATGATCAAAAAACGTAAAAAGTATAATTGGTGTGGGGAAGGAGTGGAGAAGGGAAAGAGATAAATGTAGGATAAATGGGGAAAGACGATCCTTTTTGTGCAGTAGAATAAGGCAATTACATACAATCTCAACTTTTTTAAGGTAAAGGTTACCCCTGGTCAGTTGTGTCTGTAGGGTATGGTGCTCATTTCTTGGCCGAGGAAGCCAGCGTTGTGCAAAGACATTTTCTGTGGTCATCTTGCCAGCATGGCTATAGGCCAAAGGTGCCCAGAACACTGTTATCTTCCCACCGAAGTGGTGCCTATTTCTCTACTTGCATTTCCATCCCTTCAAAGAGTGGCGAGGTGGCCTAGAGATGGAGCTCTTGTCTCACAATCAGGAGGCGGTGAGTTCAATCCTGGGTAGAGGCAGATATTTCTCTCTGGGCACATTGAGAATCTGCCGAACAAAACTCCGCATTGATGACAGGAAAGGTATCCAGCCAGTAAACACTTAGCTCCATTCAGTTGGCCAGACTCCACCCTGTGAGGGATTACGGGGTCGTTAAAAGAAGACAATTTGCATCCTTTCAAACTGCTAGGTGGCCAGGAGCTGAGGCAAGGAATGGGTGCTCACCCTGCCACGCAAAGCTGGCGTCTCAAACCTGGGTTGCCAGCTTTCCATCTGACAAGCACCTCTTCGCATACAGTCAACCGGCTCTATAATGCAAGTGATACTAGCAGCATTAGATACCAAGCACTTCTTCAGATATGAAATATTACAAGATGGAATTTGTCTCCTGTGAACATTATGGGCCTTATACTGCTGCTAGATACAAAGCAATGGAGGCTACGTATAGTTGCTATTGAAAAATGAACACTCAGCTGTAATTGCACAACATATTTCACTGGGTCAAGGTAGAGATTGGTGTGTAGCTTGAAACAAACTTGAAACAATCAGTTCTAGGGCTGATTAAGCCTTTCCCAGCTACGCCGTGCAAACTATCAAATTATTAACAGCCCCTTCCCACTTCTAAGACAGAAGCTGCATCCTAGGGAAACTTTTCGGAGTTCCCACTTTCCATTTTACTTGCCTCGGTGGGAAAAGGGGCAAAAGAGAATTGACAGCAGCTGAAAGAACTGGAGGGAAAAATATGCCTGTGTACACAACTCAAAATTGCACATTGCGGTGCCAGAGAAGTTGGATGACTTAAACATTTTCTGAAACAGGCTTCCTACAGCAATTGGCAATTCCTCCTTGAGTAACTCAGATATTCACTGAGAGTTTCTGTTGACATTGATTTACAGAGGTATTAGTTAAATTCAGGACTGGCGGGGGGTGGGGCGGAATTCCGATAGCAAAATGGAAAGCAGTCCAAAGACCAAATGAATGGTTTTATAGCCAAGCATATTTTTTTTAATCAGTTTGAAAGAAGCAGTAAAATTACTCAAAGATTATAAAATCGAACTGCACGGGGTACGTTTTGTAACTTCTACCCTTGTCGTAGGACTTTTTAAGTCCCATAAAAGTTCCTGGATTTGTGGAGGATCTGGAAGAGGATGTGACAGATTCTACAGCTAAATAGATCTAAAGGATTCGAGCAGGTTCTCTTTCCCTTTGTGCGCCAAAATCTGTAAATTTTATCGTTGTACTTGGGCCTTTCTGCTTTCCAAACTACACCTGCAATCTTCCTTCCTCAACAAGTAGTAAATTCGGTATTAAGTAACCTCAGAAGAGCTCAATGATCTCCAATGCTCAATTTTTGCACACCGCGGCATCACTATTGGAAGCGTTTGACACTAAACCAAAATTAAAATGCTTCTCCATTTACAAAGGATCATATATTTAGTTGTAGGCATTTCCGTTACACCCTTTCATTTAAGAGAAGTTACTGAGCAGTATACAAGGGTAATAAAAAAACCAGTTTGTTGCTATACATAGCAGGGTTTCAAACTGGGAATCAGAAGTATCACCTCTACCATTTTCTCTGATTATCTGAGGATCTTTCATTTTTGCCATTATGAAAATGTGACCCTGCATGTCAGCCAGTGATGGGATTCAACTTTTTTTTACTACCGGTTCTGTGGGTGTGACTTGGTGGGCGTGGTGTGGCTTGGTGGGTGTGGCTTGGTGGACATGGCAGGGGAAGGATACTACAAAATCCCTATTCCCTCCCTACCCTGCTAACCTGCTTTCCAGCTCCGTTTTCCTGTACAGGGCAACAAAAGAAGACCCAGCCAATCAGCTGGGACTCAATGGGAGGCAGAGAAGTGATCGGGTTGGCGGGGCCACTCAGAGGTGGGATTTGCCGGTTCTCTGAACTACTCAAAATTTCTGCTACCGGTTCTCCAGAACTGGTCACAACCTGCTGAAGCCCACCTCTGTGTTGCTGTACATAACAGGGTTTCAAACTGGGAACCAGAAGTATCACCTCTATCATTTTCTCTATAATGATCTGAAGATCTTTCATTTTTTGCCATTATGAAAATGTGACCCTGCACGTCAACCAAGCTTTAACTACTCCATCTTGTCCAGGTTAGGTCACTCCCAATTTTTATGCTACTCCAAGTTTTGCTTTTTAATTAAAAAAAATAAACATGAGAATATTGGTTACAGGACAGCTAACAGGCATAAGATGTTCTTTATAAACCATTCAGCTAATAAGATCTCTTCAGGCTGTTAATGAAAAAAAGCTGATAAAGATGAAGGAATTTTCCCTGTCCCCTAATTTTGGTGACAAAAGAAATTTAACTGCAGCAGATGAGTATCTTGTCTTCCAACCTTCTCTTCAAAATAAGGCCTAAATGAAAATTGTTTTAAAGGAAATGCTAAAGGGGATGGCTGTAGGAATTTACCTTCTTTTCTGACCCACACAAATCGTGGTCCAGGATTGACATGATCTGGATGGACCCAGGACTATTGGAAAAAGTAGAAACAGTGGAAATATTGTCAAACACCTGGGCCGATCATAATCCAATTAAAATCAAGTGGAGAGGAAAGAAAAAGACAGGTAGGTGGACTATTAATAAGGCCTTTCTGAGGGACAAAGAATACACTCAAATGATAAAGAAGGAATTAGAGCTATTTCTGGAAATCAATATGATTGAACAGACAACGATCCAAAATTTGTGGGACACAACAAAGGCTTACCTGAGGGGTCTGACAATTGCTTATGCAGCTAAATAAATAAATAAAGACAGGAAAAAGCAACAGATCGCAAGACAGGAGAAATTGAAAAATTTCGAAGCCAAATTGCACAAAGACCCGAGTAACCAATCAATTAAGAGAGAACTAAATCAGGTGAAACACTAAATAAATGTAAATTCCCAAGAAGAAATGGCCCGGAAGCTGAAACCAGTAAAACTAAACTACTTCGAGAACGCGAATAAGCCTGGCTTTCATACAAAAGAAAATGGTTTTAAAGGAAATGCCGAAGAAGGGGATGGCCATAGGAATTTGGAAACAGGAGGTCTTAGATTTCTGTCTTAGAAGGCCCGGTGCTCTACTCGAGAGAAAGTGTGCTACAAATGCCCAGTCTGTGGAAGAACTCACTTTTAAGTCAGCACGCTTTAGGTCATGGTTTCAATAAAATAAATAAAACTCCTTTCTCAAGAATTACTAACTTCCTGTTAAAGAGAAGGAGACGGAACTAATTCCAGGGAAGGGGTTCCTTGAGTTGACCCCTGCAATCCAAGGAGCCATTTCTTTGCTCAAATGCAACAGCAAAAGGCTGCCATCTGCTGGCCTGCTGAACATGTGGGTGTCCAACTTTGGCAACTTTTTGTGGACTTCAACTGCCAGAATTCCCCTGGCTGAGGAATTCTGGGAGTTGAAGTCCACAGGTCTTAAAAGCTGCTAAGGGTTGGATACCTCTAACCTCAGTTTACTGTCCTGTTCTCCGAGATTGGGATGCCTATATTTCACCTTAAGAGTACCAGGAACGCGTCTCAAATGCACTCTCATTATCATTACAGAAAGGGGAAGCTCTCACGAGCAGGAAAACCACCTCCAAATCTCCTGACAGCATTGAGTCATTGTCCCATGCAGGGTTTATTAAGCCACCATTGGCTGGCTTGAGTCATAAACTTACAAATCAGCTTACAAATCAGCTTCACAACTGGGCTACAAAAAACGCGTGTTATGATGTCACCAGATATGTTTATTAGAAGGTGCAATGGATGATTAACGCTACCCAGTACCTGGAACATAAACACTACCCAAAACCTGGAATATTTGCTTAAAACTTATCAAAAGGGATGCATTAGGCCATGTCTCAACCTCTTATTTACCGCTCTCTTCTACCTGGTCTGCAAGAAATATGCCCACCGATCTTCTCCGACTCTTTCTCTCCTTAGCTCGAACCACTCTTACCACACTTGAATATGAACACCTTTCTGGTTTGGCACAGGTTTATGGGTCTGGGAGTGTTGATCTGGAGTAAGGGACTCCCAACCCAAAGCCATACCTGCTGTTCTGACCTAGGATTCACAAAATCACGAAGCAAACTCCTCGTCCCAATAAAACCCATTTAGGCTAATGTGAATTCCTATCATTCATATCCAGCAAAGTCCCGGCAGTCTTTCAACAGTGATTTATAACCACAGACCTTATCAGGCTTGGAGAGTTGCCAGGCCTATAGCTTCCAAGCACAACACTGCAGCAGAAAATACTTGGCAAGGAGTGAGGAACAAATCTTCACCCTAATTAAATAAACTAATTGTCTCCTGCAAACACCACTCCCCTTTCACTCGTCTTTGGAAGAGCTTTATAGCTCCCGCTGCCTTAAGAAAGTTCAAAACATTCTCAAAGATCCACCTCATCCTGGGAACCCCTTTTTTTGAACTATTACCATCAGGCAGATGGTACAGGATAATGATAAAAACAAGGACGAATAGGCTGAAAAACAGCTTCTATCCCAGGGCAGTAACTCTATTGAATTATACTGTCTAATGCAATATAAATGCAATATTAGGGGTTTTCTATTCAATGTGTGCAGTGTGAAGGATGCATGTTTGTGTTTATTTTCATGGTCATGATGTGCACTGAAGATGGTGTTTGATTTTGTTGTACGAGGTGCAATGACAATAAACCAAACTAAACTTTATTCCCTATGGGAGGGGCCATTCACTGTCCACCTGTGCCCTTACTCCCGAGTCGACCCTTGTTCCTTAATTGTTCCCTTCTCCTGGAAGCTCTGTGCATGCGCACACTGGGAACAGGCTCCAGCTGTTCTTCTTCCCCACTGATCTCCGACTCCGAAGGCAGCTGATAACTGTCAGGCGGCCCTGGCCCCATCTCTGCCTCCGACGCAGAGCCCTCGTCATAGCCTTCCCCAGGATCCAGGACTGGCCCATGTTCCTCCCCAACCTCCTCACTGTTTGAGTCTGCTGCCAGCTCTGCTGGCCGCTGGTGGGCCACAACACCTGCATCCCAACCCATTCTGAGTGAAAACATGTTAGGAGACTGCCAACACAGTTTAACTAGGATTCCAAAGTAGCCAGCCAGACACCTTACTATTATCACAGCATACAAGGATGAGGGGATAGCATTAAATAACCATCTAAGCTACAGGCTGTTTGTTAAACATCAGTATGGAGAACAAGCACAGGAAAGTCTTCAGTTCATCCAAGACAGGCATGGATGCAAAACCTCGGGCCCAAAAAACAAATTTGTGAAGCAATTTAAGATTCGGGGACGAGATCCTGACTCTTATTAGGATGGCTAAAAGAGCCATCCAACGAAACCAATCTGTTGACATCAGTAAATTTAATGAAGGCTTATTTCTAAATTCCTCTCAAACTAGTAGATCTGAAATTCCCTCCTGATAAGCAGTTCCCTTTCAGGTCTGGCAGCTTTCAACTGTTTTTACCCAACTGCAGTAGCAGATCATTTCTCAGACAAGGGCCATAGGCACAGTAAACATAGATTCCAAAAACCTTTTGACTAGGGAGACATTGATGGGCAAAGCCGCCATCCTGAACAGTGGTCGCCAACCAGTGGGCCATGGACCACTGGTGGTCTGCGAGAAAATTTTGGTGGTCCAGAGAAATGCCCCCCAAAGGAATTAATCCAAACTCCGCGGGAACACAAGGCTGCGCCACCCACATGGCCCTCCCACCCGCTGGCCCCCACCCTTCAGCCGAGTGCAAACCAGGAACTGGAAGGTAAGACCAATGGCAGGGGGGAATCTGCCCCGGCGTGGTTTGCTGGTGTTGGTGGGAAAGTCAGTCCGATATTCCAGAGCTGCAGGAGTCACAGGCCTGGCCCTTCGGTCACCCTGGAGAAGCTGCTCCTCCAGTCCATGGCAGGCCGGTGCACCCAGGTGGAGGAGCAGCTGCTCTGGGATGACCAAAGGGCCAGTCCTGTGACTCCTGCAAGCTCTGGAATATAGGATCGACTTTCCCACCAACATCAGCAAGCCACCTTCAGTCAAAATTCATATTAGTGGTCCGTGGGATTTCGAACTATGAGTTTGGTGGTCCCTGAGGTCCAAAAGGTTGGCGACCCCTGTTCTAGAAAGGCAAGGATTCATAATGAATGAGGCCAAGAGACCAGGGACAGGTTGCATCTGGAGGTCATGACTAAAAGAATCTTTTCCCAGATATCAATCACAACAGACAAACAGATTACAGAGGAAGGGATCAAGAAATTTGAAATCAGCGTATCAAACCTATATAAAGTTGGCCTGTACCCAGACTGTGATCACAATCATAAACCAAGCCCTGCAGACTTTACACCCGATTTCTTCTTAGCATTCACAATGACAGAAAATGTATTCAGCTAAAACTACTCCAGGATCTGGCCCAATCAATCACAACAAAGACAGCCGACATTGATAGATCTACCATAAAAAAAACAAAAAACCTACTGCTTGGGGATCTGATCAAAGATAAGCAGAATACTATAATTGTCAGCTTGGAGAGTTGGGAAACCATCATTCAGAATCATAGTCCCAGTACGACACTTCCCTTAGACAGCTTCATAATAGCTTCATTATAGAGCCCCATGAGTTCATAGCAGAAAGATATTAACAGTGGCAGCAAATATGAAAGCATTTCAACTCGCAGAGAATGAAGAGCTGAAGAAGCTTCTTGGGTGAGAAGCGAAACGTCTTCCAAGAAAAACCAGAAAGTCTAGTTGCCTTTTGGGGGTGGGGTGGGTGGGAGAAGGAAGCACCTTTGGGACAAACCATGACCTGAATGACTTGAGAATCTCCCTAGACAACTGGAGGATGGACCTTAAAACACCCCCCACAAATGCCAGCAAACTCAAGAGAAACGGCCACCTCTTCCAAGCGGACCCGTTGAAGACCATCAACTAATGGATCTAGCGCTTTTTCCTCTTTCAAGATAGCAGAACAATGGCAATAGACATCGACATCACCCTGACCGCAGGACTTGTTTTCCAGGATGGCCCACAGGTCATCCTAATTTATCCCTTACTCATTCTGGAGATGACTGGGTTCTTCAAACTGGAGATGGCAAGGAAGGCCTGTCCAGGTACAAGGCTACTTATACAGTAGTAACCAAGCTGAGAATGGCCTTCAACTCAGCACCTCGAAATTATATGGGAGGAACTCCTGAGCAGTGAGCTCGCCTGAAGATACTGTCACAAGTCTTTACCTAATGAACCTGCAAATATTTTCATGCCTAGATCAGTATCTTCTGGACCATAGGTTGGGAATGTTCCAGAAGGATGGCTATTGGCTCGTTTTCTGGAGGAAAAAAAATGCTAAGTTTACGTCGTGCTACACATCACATGTGGGTGACAGGATTAAGCCATCCCGTGGTTTTTGTTTTGAGCCTTAACGTTAAAATGAGGGCTGCGGATGCTTTAAAAATGACATGGCAGTGCTTTACACCTCACATGAGCGTAAGACTTCCCTGAGCCTCATTAAGGCAGCCACAATTTTTGTCAGGCCCCACCGTTAAGCCACGTGCTTGCTTTTGAAGGTCATTTTAATGAGTTGATTCACATGCGCAGGCACAGCTTCCAGGCTCCCACAGCAGCCCAAGGAAAGGCTGCTTTAATTAGCAGCCGAGATGTGCTTTGCTCATGCTAGATTTTAAATCAGTTTTGAAGCCTAATGAGGCCCATAGTGCATACTCTTGATACATATTAATACATCATTGGGATTTATATCTTAGTCTAACCAATTGCAGTTTATTAAATAAACCATAATTCAATGCGACAGAGGCCAGCTGATCAAAGGATGCAGGCTACCAGGGAAAACTAAGAGGTGCCTTCAGTTAGTGGAAACCACTTTGTGTTATACTTCAAAAAAATAAAAAATAAAAATAAAAATGGTGATGGAGGCAGTTTGGACAAGTGAGGTCTCTCTGTGCAAGATGCCTCTGCTAGTTTATGTGGAAATGCCCCATTCCACCGAGAAACCTCTGTATTGTTCAATGTAACTCATTAAATACATTAAAATTTTGTGTACACACACACAAAAAAAATCTACATGTGTATGTATATATGCGTATATTTGTATTATATACATGTGTTTAAAACACACACACACACACACACACACACACAATCCGACATGTGATTAGTTTTGTGTAAAAAAAAAGATTTTCTCTAATCTTCCCCTTTTTAAATGAATTAAAAAAAGAGCAATTGACATTAAAGTGCCTTATGTGATAAGATATTCTGAAAATACATTGCTTCCTCGTTGTTAACTTAACTCTTCCATTCACACCCGGCATTCAGACATCATATTAACCTGGTTTGTTTCTGTACATATTAGCAAAATGCAAATCCCACCATTGTGGCGTATTTAAACCATGCTTAAGCCAAATCAGCTTAGCACACTTCAGCCTAGCTTTACATACAATAAAATATTCAGTGACATCGGACAATGAGTTTATGTGCTATTTCACTTATTTTTTTTAAACAGAGTTGTTTGTTCTTGATAAAGGTACACCAATAGTATTCCACGAAGGAAAAATGTAGCAACTCAGCAGGGTTTTACTTTTCTACAGAGAGCAAAGCAACATGGCCTTTTTTTAATGGGATGTTTAGAAGAATTTTTGGAAGGGAGCACAGGCAACTGTTAACAGGAAGAATATTGCAGCCGCAGTCTGATTCCTGCTTGTTCTAGCTTCTGCAAGTTTATATTGATAGAAATCTGGAAGGTAGATTTTTATGTTTTATGACTTCTTTCTTTCTTTCCCATTGCTTAGTTGACTAACCAGGTAGTAAGGAACTGGCTTTTGGACCAGAGCCATTCGGTTTGGTAGTAAGTGTCTAGATATAACCCAGAGACGCTTTCCCAACCCTTCAGAAGAATTACAATTTTGCTTGACTGGTTCAGTATAAATAATAAGTTATGGGACTCTTTCATCAGGAAGTGCCAATAGCATTCATCACCCTCTCAATGAAGCAAATGTGATTTGCATGCTATGATTAAACCAAGTTTTAAGCATAATCCATGATTTTAAAAGTTTTGGAATGCTCTATTGTTGTCTAGGATGCACAGTACAAACATTTTTCACTTCAAAACAAATTTTGTAGTCCATTATATTCCAGCAAAACAATAGGTCCGGGGACCAAAATGTGGCAAATCCTACATTTTTTCAGAAACACTAAGCCATATTTTTCTGTATTTCACTGAACAGGGAATGTTATATATAGTTGTTATTCAAATTCCAAAATCAGGGGGGAAATAATGTTTAAACATAAATCTCTCCAACCCAATTGCTAATTGCTGAAGCTCTTCTTGGCCTATTACATAATACGGGTAATCCCTGACTTGCAGCAGTTCATTTACTGACCATTTGGCACTGAAAAAAAGTGACATGACCATTTTTTCACACTTACGACTATTGCAGCCTTCCCATTGTCACGTGATCAAAATCCAGGCACTTGCCAATTGACTTGTATTTATGACGGTTGCAGCGTCATAACAACTGTGGGACGGTTGTAAAATGGGGCAGAAGTCACTTAGCATTTCGCTTAGCAACAGAAATTTTGGACTCAACTGTGGTTGTAGGTTGGAGGACTACTTGCATGTTAAAAAAAAATAGAGGGAGGGCAGGGTGTCATAACTAACCTAACCCCAACAATTCAGATCCTAGTTGGGGAAGATTAAATTATACAAATAGTTTCTTCTTAAATTGTAGAGTGAGGTGGAGAGTATGAAGAAGCTCAGAGCACTTTTTTTTTTTTAAAGTAGCATTTATGTGTTGTTGCATCAATCAAAGCAGGTAAGTGGAAGGAGACTAGGAAGGATATATTTCTGGAGGAAAAAAACAAAAAGAAAGATTAAGGCTAATATATTTGGGATGCAAAGGTGGGAGATAAGCACTAAATGCCAGCAGAGAGAATTGGAAACTCTTCCTCGTTGCTGCCTTCTAGGGGCCATCTGGGTTTTTACATGCCGGATATAATAGCCATACAAAAGATAGAAATGACAATATCCAATGACAGCTTAGTTTCAGGTGAACCATTGGTTTAAACAAAAGGTTCCGGCACTTCGTAACCTTTTCAGCACACCACATAAACCTCAAAGGGGGAAACACAAAAGCAGCCTCTTAACAGAAACTGCCTGACATTGTTAAGACATGTTTATCAAACTGTGTACCAAAAAAAAAGAAAGAGAAAAAAAAACACGAAAATAGTAGCATTTGCTGACATCAGCAATCTGAAAGGGCTATGACCATCCCTTCATATAGAAAACCATGTTGACTCATATTCATACCAAGAGCCTTCTAGAAATCCTCCCGAGTGCTTATAATTTCACAGCAATTATTATTATCTGGTTTTAATGTTTTAAAGGTCCAAGGGCATTTTTTTTTCTTGCTGTGCTTTTCTTTTTCAACAGCTTCGAAATACCCATAGAATTTAAAGTGGAAGAGGTCAAGAATCAAACATTCTACCCAAAGTTTGGTTGCCACAGGTGAATTATTCTCCTTCTTTGTATCCAACCTCTCTGCATATCTGCCTTTGCTTTAAATGTTGATGGTTCTACAATTGCAATGTATGCCTCCAAACTTACACCAGGCAGTTCCATGTATACTCAGTATAGCAAAACACGCCAACCAGGTATTTTCATTGTGTCTTTTGTATGGAGACAGGGCAGTATATATTCCCTACTGCAGATCTATCTTAAATTAAGAGACGACCCGGTCCCATTGAAGGCTAGTTGACTCTCAAGCCCTTTTTTCTGGTACCAGCTTTCCTGACCAATTGGATGCAGGCTCACCTATTAAACCTCACTGTAAAACTGTATTAAACCTCACTGTAAAACAATCCCACCCACAAAGGAAGTCTAATGATTTGCTGATCTCTAAAATTATCACAATTACAGCAACGCGAACTAAGAAACTCAAGTAATATGACAAGGAGAGGGTTTACTGTGTATTCAACTGAATTGTGGGGGCCAGGGCTGCTGCGAAGATAGTCATTGCCTGTATGGCAAAGCTGAAGGCTCAAAATGATCGATGAGATGAGTGGATATTTTACTGGACATTTTTCATATTATACTCCCCACTGGGAATAACAGAAGTCATAGTTTGTGCCATAAAAGAGGTCAGAAAGAGAGAACTGTTGTTGTGTTCTGTTACATAAAGGAAAACTTTTACGTTCTGGCTCAGAAGGAATTAAACTAAACATGTTCCTAACTTTATTTAGCCAGACGCATGAGGAAAATTCACATTGATCCGGCGCTATATTCTTGGTTGGAAATGAAATGCTCCCCACCCCCTTTCTTACATTTATTGTAAAACTGTCTTTAGTCATCTGCTTGTTACAGAATTAAGTGCCCAGCCAAAGGACAGGGGGTGTGGGGGGGAGATATTAAGTAGGTGATCTACTTATATATTTTGTTCAAATAACTGGCAAAGTGTACTACTATTCTTTTTTGTAACCCTCTTTTTTGTATTTATTTATGATTTGCCACTCATTAGGACTCCACTTTAGTGATATGTCTGTCAAGAGTACTCAAATGTTCAATCCTTGCTGAAGTCTAACATTCGTACGATAGGAAAAAAGGAAGAAAGTTACGCTTTCGTTCTGACATACCATCTAGCATCCAACCAAAAGGATATTCTTCTCCAGATAAGATTTTGTGAAATTCAACAACAAATTCTATCTTACTTAATACATCTATGCATTTTTAATATAAGAATATTTTCCTTTTTTTTATTTTACCAGGACTGAGATTTTTTTCAAAATAAAAATAATTATTATGAACCTTTATTAAGCGGCTCACATTTTAATATAAATCACACTAAAAAGTTTTTTTTTTTGTTTTCGTTTTGTTTGTTTTTAAAAAAAGCTATTTACACTACAGTGCTGACACATTAAAAAGGAAAAAAAATGGTATAAATAAGCTCTATGGAAAAGCCTGGAATTGTCAAAAAGAATTCTGGCTTTATCTTACAAAAAATATATATGTTAAATGTCAGCTCTATTCTAAAACCTACAACTCATATTTAAAGACTTTTTTTTAATGTTATACCTGCAGTGTTTACAGTGCATCTGGCCCTAAGTGCTTTCAAACAGTTTACAGTTACGGACAGGCACTGAGGAATGTTACAAAGCTACATGTACTATTTTATGCTGCAACAGCTGCAAGGGCAGGTCAGGAAAAAAAAAAAACAGACATCCTGCCTCACAGAATGTAAAGCCTCCCTTACATTGTGTCGTTATATTTTAAAAGTACTTTAAAAACATATACGCACGCCCATGCGCACGCACACACTTAACACAAAAAATCATCTTCTGGTTTGCCAGGCAGACTTGGATAAGCTGAGCTCCTCTGTCTCGTGTCATCCAGGTTCACATGGCCCCCGGGGCACACGACATCCTGTAAATATCTGCAGCCGGGCTCGGGGTTCGGGTCAGTCTCAAGTCTCCACCCTGTCAAGTAAGCGTGATCCAGTCTCGCTTTCGCACATTCTGCAGCGCTGGAGGCGGGCGCTGTCTTTTCTGGAAGGTCAGTGGGAAGGGTTTCCTCAGGATTCCGGAGAGATAAATTGGGTTCGTGTGGGGGGGCCAAAACCTCTTGTTTCACGTATTGAGTCTGAAGGCTACTTAAGAATTTGGTTCCTTCGGAGGTGTGGGCGTCCACGGGGTGGGGGGCACCCTCCGTCTGAAGTCCCGTCAGAGGAGACGCGCCATCGGCTGGGGAATCTGTGTCATAGGCAGTTTGGTTTTCCGCCTCCGAGTGGTAGAGCTTGAGCCGCACGTGCCACGCCAAACTGCATACGGCTGAAACCGTCTTAAATTGGTGTATAACATTCCGTGGAATAAAATAAATATCGTTATCATACAACTGAATCCTGGCGTATCGGATGCCTTCCCTTCGCAACTGGTTTAGTTTCGCGTCATCCACCCACTGGACGCACTAGAAGGAAAAAGAGAGAAAATAAATTCCCTTTTCCAAGATTCAGAACATTCTTAAAAATGTCACCATCTGGCCATCGAGACAGTTACCTGGGAAAGTGGAGGCTCGTGCAAATCTAGCTGCAGCCGTTGAACTACCTCTAAGAAATCGTCCGCGTGAAAACAAATTACGTCTTTGGTTATGCGAGGTTGTTCAACCCTACACGTGAGGAGGGGAAAATAACCAAAGTTGCCATTCAGGATTATTAAACATTGTTACTATGTAGATATTTATAAGCAAGTTAAGCAAAACTCTTTTTAAAAATACAAAGAGCTGTACAGGTTAGTCCTCGACTTGCAATAGTTTGTTTAGTGTTTGTTTGAAGTTACAAAGGCACTGAAAAAAGTGACTTATGACCATTTTTCACACTTACACATCCCCATGGTCATGCAATCAAAATTCAGACTACTGGCAACGGGTTCATATTTATGACTGTTGCAGTGTCCTGAGGTCATGGGATCCCTTTTGGAGACCTTCCGAAAAGCAAAGTCAATGGGGGAAACCAGATACACTTAATGACCAGGTTACTAACTTATCAACTGTAGTGATGATTCACTTAACAACTGTGGCAAAAAAGGTCATAATATGGGGCAAAACTCATTTAACGCCTGTCTTGCTTAGCAACATAAATTTTGGGCTTAATTGTGGTTGTAAGTCAAGGACTACCTGTACAGAATTATGTCTTCAGTGTAATATAAATCACAGCAGTACATAAACTGCACTTGGGGTAAAAAAAAACATTTAAAGTCGGACATGAAACCCCACTTAGCGAAGAAGCAGTGGTGGAGCACTATGTTCAGGTGATCTTAATTTATGGGGAATAAAATTAAAAATTAGCAACTAATACAACTGCAAAGGCACACCTAGATTTGTATGTTTGTTGATTTGTTTAATCTCAGAACTGTGAACATACAGATGGCAAATGTTGGTCCAAATGGAGGAAAGTTAGGCTTTAAGGAATAGGTTACATAACATCACCCAGAATGAATGCCTCATACTGTGTCGGATTTGCAATGCAGATGAGTCTGGTTTATTCTGGCGCACCGTTCCTAAAACATTCAAACATTTGAGGATAGATGAATAGAAAGGGGGGGGGGATAATCAGCCAGCAGAAGATCTTGGCATCGGGCTGCACAATCACAGATGGAGTGCCCAGCTGAATGCAGTATGCAAATTGCATCAACCAGTAATGCTGAAAGGCATCACGGACCACTTGCCAATCCTATATTGCAATTCACTGATGTATGATTGGTATAATTTACATTATCTTTTTTTAAAAAATAGCTCTTCTTCTTTGTGCCCAAAATAGGAAGGATTAGAAGAGGATGCTGAAAACATCACTTTAGCAAATGAAAGTTCTTTCATCTAGCAGACAAAAACATTGAGAATGAAGCTGAAAAATTTAATATTTAATTTGATCAACCTGCCAATGAACTATTCTTGCAATCAAGAAAAGGCAACAGCTATGCTGGAAAATGAAATTGGTAAAACAGTTGAAGGATGGCTATTCTAATTAATTCCATCAATGTTTGAAAATAATCAGTTTACAACTTTAAAAAAAAATGCAAATAAAATGTCTTCATTAGGGAAAAAAAATGCCTTACAATGTTGATAAGTGCAGTTTGGAGGATTGGAAGGCCATGAATGCTGCAAAGCCATCCAAAAAGCTGTTAAGTTCTATTTCATAGTGACTAAGAGAAAGGAGAGTTCAGAGAGTGAAATGCAGAAACTACATGGATCAAGAAATCAAGATGACAATGAAGAAATCTTGTGAAATCCCAGAATAAAATTACTGACATTGAGAGATCCACCTCAGTAACATGATTTCTATCATTGGTTTCTCATCCCATCCTGATGTCCAGTGGTACTATCCATGTGTACATGCTCTTCAAGAGGAAAACATATAGGAACATCGTATTTCCAAAATTATTAAAACTGGAGATTTTCTTCAAGCCAATCAGAAAAAGAAAAGTACTTTTTCTCCTCTTCCCAACTCTCTAATACCCCCTCTCTAATACTCTCTCTCCCCGCTCCCTCTGTGTAGGTACGTCTCCGTATATGTTTGTTGGCTTTGCTTTCTTATTGTATTCTGTAACTAAAAGAAAGTTGATTCCGATATGCAATTACTAAAAAATGAAATGTCATACAGCAGTATTGTTTTTGTAACTGTACAAAATGTAAAGTAGGCCTATTGAATATTGTCCCATGTATTGAGTATACTGTGGAAGTAGTGCTCATTTGGTATATCTTTAAACTTAAATTTAACAGACATAAGGAATACAGTGTAGTAATCGATGCCAAAGTTCTGCATCTTGTATTAGGGTTTAGTTTCTGAACAGGACCATCCCTCAATTGTTTCTTAGTGAGGAGAGAACCAAACAGTTCAGCAACAGACTCACAGAAATAAATTCAAGAAATGTTTTACTTTTATACTGAGCTATGAGAAGAGAGTAAAACAATAAGGATTCACAGGTCAGACAAGCCGCTGACTCAGTAGAGGGCAGCATCTGGCTAGCACTGCCTGAGGTTGGAAGCTATGCTGAGGGAAGAGAAACCTTCAGATTATTCTTACTGCTGTTGGCTAGTTAGGGAAACAGACAGAAGCAAAGTATTATTTCCAAGAAAACTACATGGAGAATGGAAAGTCACAAGAACTTAGAGGCTTTACTACTGCTAACTACATAATCCAATTTCAAACCAAAAAATTAAATATTATTATCCTATTCTTCTATTCTTTAAGTGACAGGCAATTAGCAGTTCTCCAATCAAGATATAATTTTCATTTTTCTAGATAACTGTGTGTGGATTACCCCCATTGATAAATAGGGCAACAAAATGCTGCTGAATGCTGTTTAATATGAAAATTCTTACTAAATGGTATGTCTACTGATAAATGTCTAGAAAAAAACTGAGAAAAGGATATTTAATCCAACCTCCCAGACTAGTATGTTTGAAGATATCCAGTGAAAAAGATTTCTGGAATCTCTTGGTTTAATTGGTTCCACTATCAACCTGCTCTTATCAATAGGATGTTTCCTTAATCCAAAATTGCTTTGATCCATAATTAAAAATCATTATGTGGGGCCTTTGGTACTCTGACTTTGGTGGTTTTCTTGCAGGCATTTCATTATCCAATTAAGTAACTTTATCATTGCTAGACAGGAATGGGGTTTGCTCTTGTACTGACAGGGCAAGCAACTAGGATATAAAAATAAGAGCAAATTCCACTCCCTATTAGTACTGATGGTGTTACCTAGTTTCATTACCTAGGTAATGAAATGTCTGCAAAGAAACCACCAAGCTCAGAGAACACCAAGTAGCCCCCAATTCAACTGTGAGCTATAAATATTCTATCTATAACATCCATGTGCCATATCTTGCACTGTTGAAGAACAGAAAACAAGACTTGATCTTTTTCTGTGGGACACCCCTTCAAAAAAGATGCTATCAAAACCCACTTTTGGACAATTTTCTCATTGCTAAATACGTCTAGTATTCTGCAGATATTTTCCTGAACTGACCGGCAATTACATACCATTCTCCACAATGCACTGCCTTTAACACTCCGACAGCAGCTGTAGTCTGCCGTTCAAACCCTTGTCCTATGTGATCTGCGTGTGCTCGCGTCCTGTCTTCAAAAAGCATTTCACGAGGCTCGCTAGTACGAGGTAGGTACTGCAGGTTTTTTATTTCATTGGTAGTTCTGTTTAAACAAAATAACAGAAAGGGTACGCGTAAGTCACATTTTAAAGATTTTGGCTTCATAGGTTTAATTTCACTCACAGCATAAAATGGGGAAATAACAAGTGGGGAGAGACAGTCCTACAAATAACCCGGTCCCAACACATATATATCACACCCTCTTCCAATTCTTCCATGAGGTAGGAGGGGCTGGGAAAGGGCAATTAGTACAAAGAGCACCAAGTGTGCTCCTATAACTAAAAGTGGATGAGACCCTGGGATTTTCCTTACCCTAAACCACAACACCTTGATCACTGGACCATACCTGACTCTTTAATTAACATAGCCATAACTGAATATCCCTTTCCATAAAAGAACCTCCACCACACGGTCAAAATATGAGCCCTGAGGCAGAGTTCTCAACGCTGAGATAGGTCTGCCTAATGACTAAATAAAAACACTAAGGCTGGAGTCATGGATATGAGCATACCCTGGATCAAACTCTGCAAAAATGAGTATTTTACATATGAAATTAAATCACAGAAAGATTTACCCTAAATTTTCACATCATACTTTTGGTATATTATTTGTATACTCATTTTTTTATTTTATTTTTTTAAATGATCATCCAATTCCATTTGTAAATCCAGTATTTCCATCTCTTTCTTGTTTCTTTTTTACTATTTGGGGAAAGGGACCCCATCCATTTATTTTTATAGATATAGATATAGAGATATAAATATATGTATTAGGTTGATGAATTTATCTATTTTATTTAAGAATTTCTGAAATAATTGGGCGGGAACCCAAATAAAATCAAACTTGGCATACATGTTGCATGAAAATGTGGCCTGCTTATTTCCTTAAAGGGAATAATTATTAAATACATGTATTTCTTTGGCAAGAAATAGCATATTTAAGAGTAAGAGGTAGGGAAACCAAGCAGGAATATTAACAGTAACAGAATCTTTAATTAGCTTTCTGACAATGGATCTCTTTTTGGACATTAGCTGCCGTGTAGAGCAAAATATGCGATAACTGAGAAACCAGTTCTTTAGGGTGTGCCCTCTACACACTGACAATACACAACCACTGCATTGCCAATTGTTAGACAGGAAAGATCAGGTCCACATGTGAAGGTCCCACTAAACTGTTGTATTGCTATAACTTATGCACCAGAATCTTCTCAATTAATGGCAGGTATCTGTTTAGAGTTAGATAAAAGTCAAGGGAATTCAAGGGAGGTTGGACTTAGTCTGCTTGTGGCTACATAGGATTCTAGACTGAGCTCTCTTTTAACTCTACCTCCCAGATTCTGCCACTCCTTCTGCTACACCAATCCTGGAATGGAATATTAAATATTACTGAATATTAAAGTCAACCAGATATTACAACATACCTTTTCCTTTTGAAAGGCGACTTTGGCATATCTGCCACAGGAATCATCTGTTCTCCTGGACGTACCCACATGATGGGACCATCATCACTGTCCTTCCGACTTTCTAGTTTCAGACTAGAAAGAGTCCCCCATGGTAAAGTACACTAAAATGAAACACTTGCGTTTAAAATCTATGTTATTTTCTGATAGTATTTTCAACTATTTATTTATTTTATAAAGTGGAAAAGCACTGTGTATCCATCTACAACTGATAACATTATTGGCAATTTGATTAATGGAAAGCATTGAAACATTCAATTTGAACTGAGATTGAAACCCAGACAGAAACTTGTACATTCCCAATATTTTGAAATCAAAATGGTGAGCATTGCAAATGTGCCAATTTCTGCAAGAGACAAACTACTACCTACATATTATGAGCTTCGGAAGTTTAAATCTTTCAGTTTTACTTGAACATGTGCAACGGATGCAATTTTAAGAAATTAAAGTATAAGCTCTTAAAATATGAATGTAGCATACAAGTTAACAAATATATATATATATTTATCTTCTTAGTTTTAAATAATTTATTAATTTTGACACTCTCATTAGATTAAGAAATAAATTACTGAACTATTGATTTTATTTGAAATAAAAGTTGGAACACATTCTAATTTCCATCTTACTTTTAACAAAGGTGAGTCTTCCAGCATATCAAGGAACTCTGGAAAATAATCCCCAACTTCCTCATCTACTGCTCCAACCAAGCTAATTTGTCTCATCGCGCCAGCTCTGTATGTACCATGGGAATATGTTCTTTTTACCTGAACAAAAGCGAATTAAAGTAAAAAAAGAAATCATCAGTTTACTTTATACCCAGCATAATGTGCAAAATTATTTAAATATGTAAAAATATCCTAAATATTTTCTGAAACCCAAGCAGTATTTGGTATTAAATGTTCACAAAACAATCAACATAATTTTAGATAAATTGCTGTCAAATACAATGTTAAATTAACACATCAATATATGTTTAATGAAAAGATATAATCTTAAATACATTATTGTAAAAATTAAACTAAAACAAAAGTAGCAAATAAGAGCAATCAGATAGTATCAATTTCCGTTTTCAGGTCAGCTAAAGAAAGCAGACAAATATATTCTTAATTTTGAAAAAGAAAAATATTCATACTTCATACACAATATTCTATTTTTATAAAAAATTATTGAGAATAATTGTTTACTTTTTATTACTTTTACTTATTACTTGATGACTTCTCTCTGTCAAGGTATAACTTCAAGAATGCATTTCCATTTTTAAGAGGCAGAAAATGCTTTCTCATCTAAGTTGCTCTCTCGTTTTTTTTTGCCAACACTGCTTTGAATGATGGAATCAATCAAGTTGTCATCACGGCTGTACTTTCAAGGTTATTCAGCTGAATAGTCAGCAATCCAGTAATGGCTTTTTAAATTACCAGATGATCTAACGCACACAGAGTTCCTACATTCAACCCGCTAAAATAACAGATTGTACAGTTGTCACTAATGCAAAAGTGCTAATTTTTACATCTCTCTAGTCAAAGATTCAACTTTCTGGGCTTTAGAATGCTTTTTTTCATGTATATGTGTGTGGGGGGAGGTGGATTTCAATGTGTGTTGTTCCCACAAAGAAAATTCAATAAACCCTTCACTAGCAGCCTGGCAGCCAAATACGGTCCTAATCCATTAAGCATACTACTTCCACAGAAACCCCTATAGACAACTTTAATTTACTAATAGAGCTTTTAAAGTTGGATGCCCTATATTTTTATACATAAACTCATACAATGCATGAGGAAAATTTATGACGATATTTGGGAGATTAAATCTCTTTATTTTGCATAATTCATATACAGACCCAATTCCACAAACTCTGGGCATCTTACTGATACAAAACCAAAACCACAAGAACACTCAATTAGCACAGTGGACATCATTAAAACAGTCTAATGGACCAGGTCTTAAAGGCTAAGAACCATTTGGTTAAACTTGCTGAGCATTTTAAAGTGTACTGCAAGATAATTGCTCTAAAACTGATTGTGGAAAATAATATATCCAAATTAAAATTAAAGACATTGGCACTGATTATGTAAGTAATGCAGTAATCACTCTGTTTTTTTAAAAAAAAACCAGTCAGCATTTTTATAACAATTTTGGTTTAAAATTTTGAGCCAATAAATGTAAAGTTTATTCTATTATTTCTTAAATTACATTTTACTGCATCCACAAATGACATTAAATACACTCTCAAAAAGCATGCTAGGGGCCAAATGTTTTCACAGTGGTGATTATAAAAACTTTAACATGAATTTATCATATGGTATGGAAAGTTATCACACAAAACACTCAGGTATTTTTATAGATGGTAGAAAATGCAATATATTTCAGGGAAGATTGCCTGTTCTATTTTGTCTGTTCTTGCTATACAGTATTATAAGAAAAATGCATGAACTTTTATCAAAACTTGATTTAAATAGTGGAATACTATCTTTTCCTCTCCCTGAACTGTTTTCATTTCCACTGAGCATTGCGATTAATACAGGTAGTCCTCGACTTGCAAGTTCATTTAGTGGCTGTTCAAAGTTATAATAGCATTAAAAAAGTGATGCATCACCGCTTTTCACACTTAGCGATTGCAGCATCTCCATGGTCACGTGATTAAAAATCGGATGCTTGGCAACTGACTCATATTTATGACAGTTGCAGTGTTCCAGAGTCATGTGATCACATCTTGCAATCTTTTGACAAGCAAAGTCAATGGGGAAGCCAGATTCACTCAACAACTAACTTTACACTGCAGTGATTCACTTAACACCTGTGGCAAGAGAAGTCGTCAAACAGGGCAAAGTTCACTTAACAAATCTTGCACTTAGCCACAGAAATGTTGGGCTCAATTGTGGTCATAAGTTGAGGACCACCTGTGCCATTTAATTTGTTGCCCTTTGTTTCCATTGTTTTCTTCCCTCCCTGTTTTGTTGTCTTTAGTATAAAGTTTGAAGTTAAAAGGCTACTGTAAATATGCCATTTCATGAATGGTTGTCATCTGCTAAAACGAGGGACCGTTTTGGAATGATTTTTCACAGCTAAGCAATTCTGTTTTCAGTTCCTTTTTCTCCTCCTCCTTCTCAACTGAAAGTTCTTCTGGGGCAATATTCTGATGCTTTGTTGCTGGCTCGTCAGGAAGTGGTTAATTGGCTTTTAATTGCCTCATATATTCTGTGTCAATAGACAATAAATAGAACAGAGAAATCTAAAACTGCATAGATAAGTCTCGAGAGAGAGAGAGAGAGAGAGAGAGAGAGAGAGAGAGAATGAATTAAGAATTGCTTCTACCACCCTGACTCTCTCTGAAAGAGAGTAATGAAAACAAATGCCATTTAATAAATACAATATCATACAAATGTTTACACTGTGAGAAAATGATTTAGTTAACCTCTTGATAAATTGTAATGTACTCTGTTTGGTTTTCGTTAAATGAAGAAGGAGTCTAGTTTTTCTAGTTTCCAAGCCATGATCTATGCCCTAGTATTATGTATGAACTAGGCTACAGTGGCTTACTTGGCATGCCAAATTATATCTGATTTCTAAAGCAGAGAAATTTGTCCAATACCTTTCTTCTAAGACTCAAAAGAGGCACGTTGCAGACGCAGACACACACCTAACTTACAAAGCCTAAATGTAACACAGGTAGTCCTCAGTTTGCAACAGTCTGTTTAATGACCATTTCAAATTACAACGGCACTGTGAAGAAAGTGACATATGACCATTTTTCACTTAGGATGTGACATGCAGCATCCCCATGGTCACGTGATTAAAATTCAGATGTTTGGCAACTGACTAATGTTTATGACAATTGCAGTGTTTTGCCACCTTCTGACAAGCAAAGTCAATGAGGGAAGCCAGATCCATGTAGCAACCGTGTTACTAACTTAGCAACTGCAACGATTCACTTAACAACTGAGGCAAGAAAGGTCGTAAAACTGGGCAAAACTCACTTAACAAATGTCTCATTTATCAACTGAAATTTTGGCCTCAATTGTGGTCATAAGTCGAGGACTACCTGTAGTTCCTTTTCATAACAGCCTTGCAACTCCTTCTGCGAATAAATGCAAACAATTATTTTCAGGAGAGTAACTGGGGAGCCTGATTTGTTATATTGCACTACACAGTTCTTTGGTTTAACAGCATTTTACTGAATAGCAGGACTCACACAAATACAATCTCTCTCAAAATCCTGTTTATCCGCAACCAATATTCCACGATCACACTATCAAAATTCAAAAGCCAAATGGCCATAGGTATTGTTATAGTGTAATTTTGGATGGCTTTTTACTTTTATTTTTTGAATCCCTCATTAAAAACAAAGAAGGAACTAGAAGTGAAAGACCTCTGGGAGATAAAGTACCTTTCCTCATCAGAGACCATATCACCACATTCAGCCATTTTACAGCTTAAATTCATGATTTCAGAATTTCTTGGGACCTTTTGAACACAGATATAGTAGTGTTTTTTCTTCCAGAGGCCTCCCAAGTTTTATTTCAACGCCAAATCTGGAGGGGGGGAGAGGATTAAGTCTTGTCACATCACCTGATACAATGAGTTGTGACTCCCACTACATCTTTATTTCACATAACTTTTGTCATACACAAATATGTAGCTTTGGATCATTTTTCTCAAATCCAGGAATAAGTATGTTTTGACTCGTTTGTTTAAATTGGGTTCTCTCAATTTAGTTTTAGGACTTGGGGCATAGGACTATGTAAAATTATAGTGGCATTAAAAAATTTAGGACAGTTTTTTTATGCCACTGTATTATTTTTAGCTTCAGCTGAGTACATTCTAAATTAAATTAATTATTCATTAAAAGGTACCACCTCAAAATTTAATAATTTCAAGTTGTTTTATAATGGGTCCATGATATGGCTCGAGAGTGAATCCTGGTGCATCAAGAATGGAGCATTTCTGCTCTTAAGTCTAGCAGGCATTTTGTTCAGCTCTCTAAATATAGAAAGAGAATGATTACACATGCTGTGACTGAACCTGTTCTATTTTGAGAGCAAGAATGAAACGAACAAGTTTAACAAGCAGCAAATTATATTCTAATACAAACAATGGAACTGAGTGAAATTCTACTTCTCCATGCAAGAGAAAAAATTGTGAAATTTGCTATAATGGAATGTGTGGATGACTAGGGAAGGAAAAGAATATTTTCTCCTTAGGAAACTATCAGACAAGTGAGCCAGGAGTCCCCATACCTGCTTCTATAAAATAATAAAGGCAGGATAAAAAAACTAAATAAATAAAAGGTCAGTCAGAAAAAGAAACTTATGAAGCCCCCCCACCCCATGGATCAAGCAATTAAAATTGCTGGCAGGAAGTTTGTATTTTCAGACTTGCAAGATTCTGTCAAGGTGGCCTTACAACAAAATAGAATTAGTTCATGTTTCCTGTCTGGTTTACCTAGGGGGGCAGATGTCAATCTTGCAAGTCTGAAAGTACAAACTTCCTGGCTGCCACTTTGAGCTGCTTGATCCATTAAGGGGAAGTCCCTCCTAAGTTTCTTCCTTTGACAGTAAGCAGCTGGGGGCTCCTGCCTCTCTTCTCTGATTATTTCCTAGCCAGCATCTCTCCCACATTTTCCATTACATCTACACAAATATGAATAGAGTTCTCCCTTTGTCATTCAGAAATCCTCCATTCATTAATATAATAAGCAATATATTTTTGCAAAAAGATAAACAGTTTAAGAACATTCCTCAAACACACAAAACTTTCATTAAAAAAAAATCAAACAAGAAATAGAGCACAAATGAATGAAAATGAATTACTCCAATTTGTGAAAAGTGCGACTCGGTTCCTCCCACCCCCCAAAAAAGTCCCTTAATTCATCCTAGCAGCAATATTCATTTCATAGTATAATTCCTTTGAAAACAAGGAAGAGAGCAACTAACTTGCAAATATTTAAACATGTATTTGATACAAGCCAAAACTGATACAAACTTTTTCACAGGAAGAATACCTAGAAGGCAATATATGTAAATAAATTTCAAAGGAGTTGTTTTGAGCTAGTTCTCCAAAATAAATCACAATGTAGATATTGGCATAAAATTCTACAAAAGTTTTCCACCCTACATAATTCTCCTCACAATTTCTTTAATTATTTTTTTTCAAACAACACAAAGTATCATAATTCCACAGATGGGCTGGATGTTAACAAAGAGGCTAAGATTCTGACAAAACAGAAAAATCAATACTGGGTGGCCATACATACAAAAAGAGCAGTTATTCTGGTTGGGGTTCTATTCCCTGTGAAGAATGAGATTTGTGATTTCCATATGTTCTGGACCTTACACCTCAATATTAAGGTAGCTGCTGTGACTACGAATGCCGTTGTTAACCCCAGCCATTACTATTACATCCTTTCCTCTAAAAAATATATATCTGGGTGTATGATTACATATCCGAGGTCAGCTTTCTACAATAAGTCACTTTCACATGTATGGAATTCCAGAATTCTTCAATCAGCATGGCCATTGCTGAGAATATTCCCAGGTTTGACAAAACTGGGTAATTCAATGCCCAAATTAAATTACTGTAACATATTCTACATGAAACTCTCCTTAAGGAGGATACAAAAGGAGGATAGAACAAGTGGTGTTCACTCAATAATTTTTATAGCTTGCTAGGGGATGGTTTTCAAGTCCAATTCAAAGTGTTGCATATAACTGATCTGAATCTTAAATTTCTTGGGATAAGAATATTGGAAAGACCATCTATTCCCAAAGAATCTGCCCTGACAGCTGGGGCCATTGAAAAACTGTTCTTTACAAGAAAAGGCAGGCCAGATGGCGACAGTACACTGTTTTTTTCAATGCAGCCCTTCAATCTGACTTGGCCCTGCCTTGATACTTTTGAGATAAGCAGCCAAGAAATTTTTATTTTACAGGCTTTAAACAGCTTAATTGGTTGTTAAACTTGCTTTGTTGATGCCTCTTTCAAATTGCATTTTAAGGTATTTTTTATGTTCGTTGTATTGTATAAACATGTAATTAACTCCTTCTGAAGATGGATAAATGTTTTTATAATTATAACATCATCATTCCAATTCCATAGTTGGAAAATATTTTAAACTCTTTAATGAATATTTTGACATTGGATTTTGAGCTTCATTATTCATCTATGTTCTTTTACTATTTTAGACTATAGATAAGATAGAGATTAAGATTATTATATTGATCTCTCTCTCTCTCTCTCCCTCCCCATTCCCCCCATCCCATATACAGCAAAACGTATTAATTACATGTAACAATCTTGCTCCTAACATTGAATTTTAAATGCTTCAAAACACGGTGAGAGAATTCAAAGGAGAACTCAAAACATCAGCCATACCATACAGCTTCTGCAACATGAAAATAGCTTTATACCACATGCTATTTCAGTTCCATTTTGCTTTAAACGTCTCCACATTCTTTTAATCAAGAGGAACGTTGCTAGATGTTTCTTTAAAGGCAAGTGGCAAATATTAATATACGAAAAACTCAATAATTTATTTATTTTATTACACAAAGTCCACTTGCAGGCATAAAACAAGCATTATTATTCTAATTTTGCAATGGAAGGGTTAGATATGTTGCATTTATTTTCCTTTAGTTACACAGCTACATCTTAAGGTGGGCTCAAGGCTTCGCTGGGTCCAGGCATGATAAGCATATACAAGATTGCAGCCACTTCACTTTTGGACAAAATGACTCATTTTGACCCAAAGGTGCTTTTTCAAGAAGCAACTGGATTTTCTGGTTTTTTCTTTGAAGATGTTTTGCTTCTCATCCAAGAAGCTTCTTTAGATCTGGCTAGATGGTGGGCAGTGGAAGGATTTATACTCCTTCCAGATAAGCTGGTCATTTGCATCCTTGACCAGGATGACTGAGAATTTCCATAGCCACTGACTTGCTTTGATTTTCATTAACCATTTTTATGAATTGTTCTTTCCCCTACTGTTTCTATTCTATTTTTTGTTTTGTTTTGTTTTTCAGCCTTAATGGAAACAGAAAGGTCCACAGACATTCAGAATATACGAAACTAGCACCTCCTACTCCAGAGCCAACAAGGAATACAAGGCAGAATTTCCAATTGTGAGCAGATAGTTCACAGGACCTTTTTATTTGCCTTATCAAAAATAGATATTACTGCTATCATTTTTGTTCTCTACATAACACGGTGTAAAGAGAAAAAGCACTAGTATTTAATACATATTTTTAGAAAGCTGACTGTGTTGTTTAACCAAATTATTTTATTTTTTTTAGAGAAAAGGAGCAACAACAGGCACATTGAATAGGAAGCAAAATGTTTTTTTGAAATATGAAAGATAACCTCTTACCTGAGCATGAAAATTGGACATAGTTGTAGTCTCTATATCTTTCTTTCCCAAAATCTCCATTTTCACTGGCGAATTGGGAAAATTAAATGAAAAGTAGTCTAAAAAGTCAGGTAAATAAGTAGCTGCCCCATGAACAATTCCCATTACATAGTAAGCGGTGCAGTTCTCCTTTTCGCTAAAAACCAAGCCCAGAAATTCCTCTGCAAATCTCTCCATCTCCACAGGAGACAAGTGGGAGAGCTCCTTCGTGTAGGCATGAACCACTGAGGCACCTCCGTTAGGCTGGTGCTCCACATGAATGAACTCTTTGAACTCCAGCACATCCAACCTCTGTAGTTTGTCCTGAACCCGTGGCTCCTTTAACGAGACAAAGGGAAACTCACTGTTGTCCACTCTCTTGGACTCAGAGTCCTTCTTGGGACTCTTATGTTTCTCACTGAAATGATGGTGATGGTGGTGGTGATCCACAATGCCTTTGGCTTCTTGATCCTCAAAATCGGAAAGCAATCCTGAGCAGATGGTCTGAATAGATTTACTGTACATTTTTGGACGCTTCCGTTTTTCACACTCTTTATGTTTCTTTTTCTTTTTCTTCTTTACTTTTTTAATCTGTAGATCGTCTGCATTGCTTTTCGCTTTTTCTTTTATGTCTAGAAAGAAAGGTTTTTGCTTTAATTTATCAAAAACTGGAGCTACATGAAGATGAAAAATATCCCATGCAATAATATACCAAGTACTGTAAACCGATTTAAGTTGCAAAGTTAATAAAAACATGCTACACATGAATCCTGAAGAACAGCAATATCACTTTTACCTTCAATCATTAATACCAGGTCAGGATTACAAAAAGATCTGGGATTCCTAGTCAAAGACAAATATTACCCACAGGGTTCCTGGAATCGGCTGTTTTAAATGGTTGGTTCCCTTCTCCAGAATAGGATCCCCCTGAAGGCAGATAGGACCCAACCCTATTAAGTTGCCATTAAGACTAGGCTGCTGCTTCAGTGAGTCCTTGGACTCCGAGGGATTGTTCTTGTTTTCCTGATGGTGGTGATGGGTGAGGGGAGGGGAGGTGGAGGCAATTGTGAATAAGTTTTTCATCAGCAGTAGGAAAATTTACCATTATATTTGTTCTTTTTTAGTTTATCTCATTGCTGTTTCAGAAATCTGTAAGACGCTTGAAGACAGAGTAGCATAATGGATGATTAAATAAATATTCCAATGAGCACTTTACGGCAGGAAAAAGGTAATGGTTTCCGTATCTTTTCGCTACCATCAAGTAGTGGTCTGGAGTTTTGCAGGTTAAACCTGAAAGGAGTAATATCAGCATGTACCAATTATTGGAGAGAAGCCGCAAAGATGCTTCTCACTTTTTTTGCTGGACCTCAATTGCTTAAATTTTGCTAGCTGAAAGGATTGCAAAAGTTACACCACCTACTTCCTGTAACAGTGAGACTGCTGTCAGAGGAGGAGTTTCTTCTGGAAACTCTTGACACAGATTCCTTGGGTAGGTTGTTGTGTTTGCCTTTATGCAGACACAATGGGAGAGAATCCTTCCTTTATTGATCATGGTGTTATGAGATGTATGAAGGAGATGGGAGAAAGTGGAAAATCAGAAAAGCCAATCAATGGCGACCAAGCAATACAGAAAACATGGTGCCACGTAGTGGTCATCTGGATTTTTGCAGTCCTGGGGAAATTGAGTATGTCCTGGGAACAAATTTTGATGGCAGATTTGGTACAGGTAGTCCTTGACTTACAACTGTAACTGAGCCCAAAATTTCTGTTGCTAAGTGGAGACAGTTGTTAAATGAGTTTTGCCCCATTTTGCAGTTGTTAAGTTAGTAACATGTGAAGTGAATCTGGCTTCCCTATTGACTTTGCTTGTCAGAAGGTCTCAAAAGGGCATCACATGATGCTGGGACACTGCAACCGTATCCCAGCATCATGTGAGTCAGTTGCCAAGGGCCTGGATTTTTGATCACATGACCATGAGGGGATGCTGTGGTGGTAAGTGTAAAAAAACGGTCATGTCACTTCTTTCAATGCCCTTGTGTCTTTGAACCATCACTAAACGGATGATTGTAAGCCAAGTATTGTTTGCATAAGGACATATCAGAGGAGACTGCAACCTGGCTGCTGCAGGATAAGAAAGTCAGAGGCAGTTAGTTGCCCTCCTGTCTTTCAAGTGACAGCCCACACAAGGAAGTCAAGGGTTCAGCAAAGGTGGACTCTACAGCCTCAAAGTTCTGCCTTCTATTGCCAGGCCAACCTGTGAGAAAACAGCTGCTATATGGACTTAACCCTGAATAAAAGCACAATCCTGGCATGCATTAGAACTGCCAATTATCTACCAAGTTATGAAAGATGTTGTAAGATATTGGCTTTGGAAACCCTAAATGACTTATGGCCTAAGGGATTGCCTTTCCTGCTGCGAACCAGCCCTGTATTTAGATCACAAGTGAGCAGCTTCAAAAGACGCTTCCATCACTGGCAGAAGCTCAGTTGCCTGGTGAACTGGAGAAAGGGCTCGTTCTCCTAAGCAGCTCTCAGGATACTGGAGGTTTTTCCAAATAGGCCCATTTGGCTCCTTCTGTCCCAATATTTCAACCGTATCAAGTTTTTAACTGTTAACTTATTTTCATTGCAATTATTGTAATGTTTTCAATTTTTCATTTCAATGCATTTAAGATTTTTTTCTATTGTGGTTGTAAGCTGTCTTACATGCTTATATCAGCTGGGTATAAATGTATACACATACAGAATGAAAAACATGTAAGACTAATTTTTAAAATAAGATGGACTCAGTCAAGGTTTTAGGGGGTTAAAACCAACACTGATTAAACCCTTGTATCCAGATTAGCAATGTTTTACCAGATTTTGGCTTGATGAACAAATACTTGTAGATTTTGGCTTGGTGGACTGGTCTGATGTTTGGATAAAACCTACATATAACAGAGTCTTTTGTAAATCATAGGAGTGTGGACCATTTATATTATTACATTACTGTCATTGATTTTCAATTTAATAGTTTTCAACTTTCAGTTTGGAAGTAAGATGATGGTGCCTTGTTTCGTTGCGGCTGTGGCTGCATTGGCTCTTAGCTCTAATATAACTACATATTTAACAGCAGTCATCCCTTCCTTGCCATCCTAAAGGATTAACTGCATTTTAAGTTTGGATATATTATCTTCAATTTGGCCATTAACCATGAAAAATAATCTTTATACACATGTTGAGCTTTCCGGGGTGAATATCTGCAGCTTAATTGTTAGGTTATCTTTTGCAAAGCATTTTTCATGGCAGTAAAATATGAATTCATCAATGTAGTATGGCAGAATAAAAGATTCCCACAAATTTCATCCCCAATAATTTCCAATTTCAGATTAATTCTGAAATTAATCTCCACAGCACAATCTAGGCCACCATATAACAACAACTGAAAACCAATTTAACAGGCAATCCAAAATAATACTGTGGTCACTGTTACAAAAACCCAACAGAAGAGGAAAAGAGAAAAAAATATATATAACCCATTTTAGAAACATTTCTTTTCATGTAAGAATGTGATCCTAGAAAGGTGCCACAAATTCACATTTCAGACAATTATTATGCACTTGCCTTTAATTCTCACATAATTGTTTTGGTATTCAAATTACTGTTTGTAAGTAAAAGCTTTCAGACCTGTAACTAGATAAACATGATACTCTTTGTCTTAAGTACAAACCTGAAATGAAAACCAAAAGTCATACGGCCTCCTATCAAAAGAAACTAGAACAAATCAGAATTAAAAATATTTAAGAGCATACTCATTTTAAAAAAATCTTCTCTCATGTATATACTATCATCACGTGTGGACAATATTGTGCTCACCTTTCTGAAATAATTTCATTTCTCCATTCTCTTTTTTTATTTCAGACATTAATCTGTGCTTCTTTTTTTCTTTCTGCTTTTCCTTGTCTCGTTCTGTGTTTTTTTCTCTGATTATTTCATCTGAAAAGGAAGTATGTTCATATTCAATAAAGATAAGAAAGTTTTAAAAAGAATTTACCCACAATTGACACAATTATTCATTTGCAGTGACTGGGGGATGGACTACAGTTTTAAGCAGCAGAACCGAAATAGGTCTTAGATCAGTACAACTTCCAAAATCAATAATTGAATGCCTTTCTTCTCACTCTAGAGTGTTTGAAACTCAGATTATTGTTAAACAATATATGAATACAAAGAGATAATTAACCAGAACACCATACTTCAGAAATAAACTGACAACCAGGATTCATCATAGCCATCTAGTTTTGTTCCTAATGTTTCCAAAGATAAGCAAAAATATTATAGGTCTCTCTTACATGTGCCAGTATTTAGGGTTTGTTTTTTTAATAATCTAGAGTGTTATTCTTAAAACCACAATTTCACAAAATGCAACTGCAGTGACAAGAAATGGAAATTACATTAACATACCACTTTTAAAACGCAAAGTGCTCATAATCTTCAGCATGCTACCTCAACCAAAGTGCCTGACCAATATATGTTCCAATTTACAGCAGGTAAATTAGGCTTGAGAATAACTCTCCAAGCCTATACCATGAATGCAAAAATATGTGAGTTCCATATCCTTATGTCATTCTATCTGTAGAGATTCTCAATCACTCAGGTCATGGTTGTCCCAAAGGTGCTTTTCCAAAAGGCAACCAGACTTTAATTTTTTTCCTTGAAAATATTTTGCTTCTCATCCAACAAGCTTCTTCAGTTCTGAACTGAAGAAGCTCTTAGATTAGAAATGAAATGCTTTCAAAGAAAAGAACCAAGAAAGTCCAGTTGTCTTTTGAAAAGCACCTTATATATTGTCATTATATATTATATATTGTTACTATATATTTCCCCTTCCTCATTATTTTGAAATCTTGGTTCAATAATCCCTTTTGTTTCAAAAAGCCAAACAAACACTGAGGTTTGGGAGATTCCTAATTATATTCTGAGGAAAAAAAATGAGGGGGAAAAAATCTACTTTATATCTCTTCCACTAATTAAGTCTGCTTATCCCCTTGACAGATGAGAAGTTGCTGTTTGGCAAAGGTCAGCATTTCATAAATCTGTCCAACTGCGATCCAACCAAGAACACTTGAAAACTGTCCAATTCAGAATCCTGATGGGGAAAACAGCTTAATCTAGAAGTTTCAAAACTGGATCAACTAGTTAATACACCCCCTTATAATAGCTCCTTTTCCTTAAAAGGAGCAGTTATTTGTGTTTTGTAATATTATTCTCCACTTCTTAAGGATCACTTGAGAGCCTTTTAGTCCACTCTTGCATAGAAAAATGTAATAATTCTTAACCTTTCAGTTTAAGAGATAAAAAATACAAACTTTTAAAAGTTATACAACTTCTATGACCAATATATTTCAAATTCCTGTTGTAAAAGACCATACAGTAATATTCCAATACTCTGAATTAAGAAATACTACTGTAACAGCTAATTAATCCCTAAAATAATAACAAACATAAAAATGACAGAATACTCTGCTGAATCTATAAAATGATGAGCCTTTTGAAGTTTTATTAATAATCTTGATGAAATTTTAATCTTTAGATTGATTTTTTTCCAATTAATCATGTATTTTAATCTTTTTACAACCTTGATCACCTATAGTATGGGTGTTATGTTATACTGGTTTTCTGTTAGCAAGCAAATACCTTTTGCACAAACTTCCAAGAGGATCCCACACCAGACTATAAAAGAAGCCACTGAGATCTAGGGCAGCTTGTGAAGTTGAAGCATTGTCAAAAGGCATATGAAATTACTGCATCAAGAGTTCTAATCATAGGGCATTAGATCAGCCACTGTGACAACAATTCTTCCTCTGTCCAAGGCAATCTACTGCTAGCCAAACACATTTAATTCACTTTCAAATACTTCAAATACATAGATTTTATAAGCCTATTCTGAACTCAGAAAAGTCTACAGCCTTTGAAGAAATACCTAAGCCATCTAGGAATTTATTAGAATGTTAACTTGTACTCTTTTCCAAAAATTGCTACAGGACAAAGTATGATCAACATTGTATCTTTATGTTATTTCTTATGTGCTACTTTTGACTTTAATGATTGCTTACTGTTTTAAACTGGATGCGTAAACAAAAGAAAAATCAGCACCTCCCTGCATGTCCCAGTTCCCCTTCTCCAGCATCTGCACATGCTGAACTTCAAATGTTCAGTCAAACATTGAACAACTGACGATTTCAAGAGTAAAATAGGATATATTGTTATATTTCTTTTGCCTTGAGGGCTGCAGCATTCTATGAGTCCCACAGATCTATAGCAAAGCTGAACTTCAAGATACAATCACAACTGTTTGACTAAAACTTCTGGAAGTCTTAAAGCAGTGACTATATATGAACATTTTAAATAATGTAAAATTTTAGCCACAATAAATGCATAAGTGTTTATTTACATTCAATGAAAGAAATACATTTGTAGTTTAAATTTTCTAAATTCTCATACTGTTGTATATAAAATTAAACTATTTTATGTATCCTTTGTTTTGAAATGATGTAGTTTTCTCTTAGTCATAATACTAAGTATTCCCTGAAATCTAATGTTATTTAGACTGCTGCATAATAGCATCTGCTTTCCATATAACTTCAACTGCCTTTTTTTCAAAATGCAAAGTCCTGTATGACAATCATCTTACATGTGACAAGAATTTCTACCCAACTAGTTAAGCATGTAAAGGTAAAAAACTGAGATTTGTATCAGGAAAATAAAATATAAAATATAATAAAATAGGCCACAACCTTCTACAAATGTCTCAGGTATTGAATGTATTCTTAGGAAAATATAGCAGGACTCTACATTGCTTCCTAAAGCATCTATTACAAGATGCTTCTTTTCTTTTGTCGGATGCTAGACATTTAAAAACAAATGTATCCTCACACTAAGTATTTGAGATAGCAATGGTGAAACTCTAGTTTCAGACAACTCACTGTGGGAAAATAGTTCAGAGACAAAAAAAAAGTCATGGCCATCCAACAAGCATAAAAACATCAGAACTGAATCTTCTCATTTTTCATCAGCACAAAAATTCTTAAAAATTCAATTGAATGTCCTTGTTGCATTTCTGATTCCTCTGCCTACTTTTAGATTAGTATGTTAAAGTAACAGCATATATTTTGGAGGAAGTAGTAGCAAGATATTATCGGATTAGGAGGAACTGAAAGATCTTTTTAAAAGAGTAGTAATCCAAGCAAAGCCAATGAATTTCAAGTACTGTTATGAGCTTAGAATAATGGGTTGCATTTACTGGACACATGGCATCCTTCAAGGCCTGTTATTCATGCTACCCTGAAAAGAAACTTTCCCGCTTTTCAATGAGACACTGGTTTTAATTCTTCTTATTAGTTCTGATATTTTACTGCTTGGATTAATTGGTATTTAGATTGATATAAGATACCACAGGCTAAGCTTGCTGGGAACATCCTGGCACATCAGTATGTCAGGTAAATAAACAGAGACATGTTTAAAAATCTCAAAACTTTCTCTATGGTTTGTTCTTAAGTATAGTACATACAAAATTGGCAAACGTTGATAGAAACATCAATGACAACAATATTTTAAAATAATCAACTTTCTCATAATGTGAAAGGTAATGCTACTTTAAGTGGTCACCTTGGCCATACCCTTATTACTAAGAAACTATCAATCTTTCTAATAAACCTAAGTGAATGTTAATATGTAATCTAGCATGTTGTGGCCTATAGTCATCTATCCATACAGCATTCATAAGTTCTCAATAGGTAACACAGTATCAGAACAAGTGATCCACACCCCAGCTAGAAAATAGAATACTTCAATCTGTTCTTTGTTTTCCTGTGGTCATGTGTCAGGGTGAGAAGGACAAATGTAAACAGCTTACTTGGGAAGCATCAGCTCAAGCAATGGGTCTTTAGATGAACTGATTAGCAAGGCCAGCCAGGCACTTGGGGGGCTGTAGACTAGAGTGCTCAATCAAGATTTAATACCTGTATCTCCACAGAGCTGAAACTCTACACAGCTGTGGTACTATCTCTCCTATATGGATGCTGAATTCTGGACTCTGTACTGAAGGTACATCAAACAGCTGGAGAAATTTCACAAGGACCCTCCCTGATCCATTCTTGGCATTCACTGTCAGGATCGTATCTCCAATATGGGGATCACCAGCATTCAGCCTTTGGTTATCAGAGCTCAGAAGAATTAAGTGGATGGATGCATCATGAAAATGGATGACTGCCTTATGACTATCTACCGTAGTTGCCCTCTAGTAGTACTAGAGCGACCTTGAGGCTGGCCATGCAAGCACTACAAAGATGCTGAGAAACCCTACACACTGTAAAATCCAGCCAAGGAAACTAGAAGTTGCAGCTGTTGAAAACACACTCACTGGTGAGCCCTATGCTATGAAGGCAGGCCCTGCCAAAAACTGACAGATACTGAGAAGGCCAAGAGGTTTTACCATTACATTATTTTTCAGTTTACCTAAAAGAAAACGTAGTCATGTCATAAGGCTGTGATATTCCTTTAAATTGCTCCAGTGATTGTTTCAAAGCAATGTCCCCTCTTACCTCCTGTTCTTGCAAGCTTTGCAACACTGACTTGTTAAAATTAAAACTTCCAAACAGCCTTGAACATTACTAGATGCAAAACAACAGTAATGATTTAAAAAGCCAGATTTGTTGTATTCAGATTAGATTTCCATAAGCCTAAAAATATTAATAGCACTCTGGAAAGGTTAGAGAAGTGTTTTTACTGTTGAAAATTACATTTCATTTCTAACTCCAACTTGATTTCATGAGTATATAGTTTTACTGAGCCAAACCAGATGCAACAGGAGAACCATATGTTTCTTCCCCATATCTGTTTATTTCACCAATAAAGCAGCATTCACTATTTTCTTGAAAGAAACATATGGGAAGGTAAAACCTTCCTCACATTATTTTGCTGTTTTTAAAGCATTTTTCCCCTGAAGAAAATTTTACCTTTCCATCCTTTCTACTATAAATCTGGGTTTTTTAAAAAGGCATTAAGAGCAGGATGAATAGTGGACAATTCACGTTGATAAACAATCTTAGGTAAACTATACTGCCATACAAATATAGTGTACATGATTACTAGTCAACACTTATTTATTTCATTCTATATTAAATGTTTCACTGATAAATACCATGAAGTTTTAATAAGTTATCCTTAGGATACTCTTTGGCAAAAGCATCTAATTTGATTACTCCCTACCAAGTCATATTGAAAAGTTTTGAGAAATATTTGGATGGAAATTCAAAAGCTTAAGTACAGAATTTCAAGACGTCCTAACATGTGAAAAATTACCACCTATTTCTCTATTCCAGCTAAAATGGCTGCCATTAAAATCCTGATTTAAACCTGCATAAAACCAGTTGGCATCAACTTAAAACAAGGTTCAATTCATTTTCTGTTCAACAATAATTGATTGAGTATAAGGATCCACATGACATTCTTGGAACTTTTGCCACTTAAAAAGAAAAGAGCACGCATATTATTTAAGATTACATTACAGGGCCCATTTTTATAGTTTTTTTTTAACTTTCAAACCTCATCAAGTTCAAAAGTATCAAATCTTGTTTCTTTTCATCTGAGGTTGATGCAATGTTCAGTTGGATTGCCCAAATTCCTTAAGCTGCAGTGGTAATGAAAAAGGTTTCTCAGTTGCATCCATACTGAAGGTAAATTTGTAGCAGCTCTTCAAGCTAACCCCAGCTAGCTTCAGACTTATTTAATAACAAAGACCTGCATATTCAGTAGATCTTACTTCTGAATAAAAAAGCGAAAATTTAAGGCTTTTACATTCTCTCTCATACAGCTAAATCCTCACATCAGACAGCACCGAACTTAAGTTCACTCTTCCCAGCTTCTATAGAAACGCCCCCTTTAGAATGTCAAAACCACTGTGGACTCCAATAGCAAATAATCACTTTTTAAAAACCTGATGCTGCTAAACTATCTTATATCAAGAAATACAAGTCGCTCCTTTCTTGCTCACTAGAAATAGTATTTTAAACCCCAAAGCATCCAGTGCACAATTAGGGGATACGGATGTCCATATGCTTCCAAATTCCAAAAATGCTTTCCCCCCCACACACACAAAAAAGGCAACTGGACTTGAAGGGGGGGGATGAAACTTTCAATTTTGGCCTTTACCAATCAGACAGGTTTGTCGTTCTAGAAATGGTTAATTTATGCTACAATGCAAAAGTCAAAAGTTTAGGTTTGATATTATTACCTTATTCTACTGCACCCAAGGGAGTCTGAAGTCAAGGCTTTTCTTTCTTTTTCCCCTTTGCCCTACACTTTCCCCCTTCCCTTATTTTCCTACTATTTCCTTTTGTGCTTTTGTATTTTATATTATAAACTGATTTTTATTTTTTTTTAAAAGGCCATTGGACTTTCAGGGTTTCTTCTTTGCAAACATTTCGGCTTCTTATCCCAGACCTTCCTTCAGATCCCAATATGCAAGGATACCTTTGGGACAATCCACGACCTGGATGATGGGAGACTCTCGGTAGGCACATATGCTTTTCCACACCGTGCTCTTCATATTTATTTATTCGGTCAATTTACTGGCCGCTTATCTCACCCTGGGACTCCCCAGGCAGAAAGTGGGGGCAGAGGTTACCCCAGATCTGGACGTGTCAACCCTCACTGGGCCTTTCCCACCCACTTATATTGGGGCTGCTGCCAAGCAAGGCAGCTCTCACGCCCCCGTCGGCCTCCTCCGCCTGGCTTTGCAATGGGAGACACTGGCAGCCCCAACCATCACCACCATCCCCCCCCCAAGTGGCCCAATAGGAAAACGGGGTGCAGGCCATCCCCCCAACCCCCAATCTCTTCCTTGCCCACCCCCCCAGTTTTGTCCTCATCCTCTCCCCCCCCCACCATCCCCAGAGGGGAAGGCCATTTTCCAGCCACGCCACCCCTTTTTTATGGGTTCGGGAGGGGGGTGTTTCCTCACCGCCCGGGCGATGGTGATGCCGATGGTGGTGCTGTTGTTGGAGGAGCATCTTCAGGTCGCCGTTCTCTTCCCGGCCGCTTCCCTGAGGAGGCGCCGCCGTCATCGCCGTCCCGGGCAGGGTTTTCCGCCTCTCCTTCTCGCGCTTCTCCTTGGGCTTCTTGCTCTTGGCCCCGCTGGGGCCCTCCACGCCGGCCAGGCAGAGGGAAAGAGGAGGCGGAGGCGGCGGAAGAAGCAACTTGGGGGGCAGCTGAGGCTGGAAGACGAAGGAACCGCCGCCGCCGCCGGTCGGGCCGCTTCCACCGCCAGAGGAGAAGGCGGCCAGGCTCCACACGGCGGGGCCTGCCGGGGAAGACGCCACGGGGATGTGAGGCGGAGGCTGCCTGTGGCCCTCGCCGTTGAGACGCTTGGCCTCCTTGAAGCCGCGCTCGTCCCCCTTCAGGCGCTTGGCGGCCGGCGGCTGGAGCCCGCGCGGGGAGACGCCGCGGGCGTCGACGGCCAGAGCCGAGGGAGGAGGCAGCGGCGGAGGCGGTAGAGGCGCCACCGTCGCCCCTCGCACGGGACTGGGCAGCTCCGCCATTTTGCGATCTGCTTCTATTTACCTCACAGCGCCCGTCGCTGGGGAGAGAGAGCGCGAGAGAGACGGGGGGGGGGCGGGGAAGCGAAGGGGGGCGGGCCCAGCGTTTCAAGCGCCACTTTCGGCGGCCAATAGGAAGGCGGCGCGCCTCAGAGAGACGCCCAGCGCCACCAATGTCAGAGGGGCGCGCGAGGGCGGGAAGGGAGTGAAAAGGAGGGAGGGAAAGAGAGAAGAAGCGGTTGTTCGCTGAAGCGATTTCTGTGAGGGGAAAGCATGAGGCGGGAAAGGTGGGCGAGGCTTGGTTTGCGCTTGCCGGCAGGACTCGAGGAAGCCGGAGCTGAGGGGAAAGTTGCCGAGGGTTTCTCCTCCCGCCCCCGCCAAAGATCCCCCGGCAGGAGAAGCTTCCCTCCTCAGAGCCCCGCCGGAGGGGCCCCGATGCCCAACCGTCCGCGGCCGCCATCTTGAAGAGGCGCCTGGGCGATGATGGTGCCTCAGCCGCGGGAGGAGCGGCGGGGGTGGCGGCGGCCCGCCCCGGAAAAGCCCGGAGAGCGCGGTGAAGGGCCTCTCCGCAGTCCTCTGAGGCCGGCTTGCGGGGAGGAATCTGAGCGGAAGAGGGGTGAGGGAAAAGGCCAGGGTTCATTGGGCCGTTTGAAGGCCGGCTCCGTCGGCAAAGCACGTAAACTCTCTTCCGCTTTGCAAAGGTGGGGAAAATATATACCGCGTCGCTGGCCCCGGTTTTGCTTTCGGCCGTCGTCGTGTGAATGGAAGAAAGGTTGACGTATAAAGGCCCGGGGAGCGCGGACCCGGAGTAAAAGTTACTCTGGGCGAATGTAGTGGTTTTTGTGTGTGTGTGTGTGTGTTTGTGTGTTTGAAGGAAAGCGTTAAGTGAACGTGAGGAGAGCAAGAAGACGCGCTTGCTTCAGTCGGTCTTTGGAAAGAAAGGGGGTCGCTAGCCGAGGCTATGCAAAAAAAAAAAAACCTTCATAAGCTTAAGATGATTCTGTGGAAGTTGAGAATGGCAATAAGGGAAGATCGTTTTATAGAATTGCAATAGAAGAACCTTGTATAGATGTTGAGAATTGCAGGAGATCCTTCTATGGAAGTTGGGAGTTGCAATAATAGATGATCGTTTTATGGAAATTGAGAATTGCAATAGAAGATTCTTCTGTATAGAGAATTGCAATAAAGGATAATCCTTCTATGGAAATTGAGAATTGCGTTGAAATCTTGGCAGGATCCGTACAGGCTGCATTTGCAAGTTACTATGTAGTTCGGTCAGTCTGGTGTCCTGAAACTTGCTTACTATGTATCTATGGCCCCTTTAACTTGCATGCTATAACAAGTTCAATTTTGTGGGTCAGTTTCTGATGACATTGTCTTAAAACTCGCTTAGCAAGGTGTGGGACTGAGAGATTTTATGCATAGGTAAAGTCCCCTAAATTAACATTGTGATTGAGTCTGCTTCCTGAATGGTCTGTCCATTTCCATAAAGGGCTTGTCTTGGGGACTGCAGGGACAGTAGAAATGGGAGTGCACCTGTTGCTCTATTGCCCTTGAGATTTGTTTTTTTGAGATTGGTCATCCAGAATTTCTCTAAATAGCCAGCAACTTTCAAGCAGGCTGAAAGTAAGTCTGACTTGCTTTGCGTTTTTGTTTCTTTGGCCATAGAGCATCCAGCCTTTGAGAATTGGCCTGTGTCCAGACTAACAATTGCTGTTACCTCAATAGAATAACTAGAATTGGAAGGAATCTTGGGGGGTCTTGTAGTTCAACCCACTGCTCAGGCAGGAAGCCATATACCATTTCAAACAAATGGTTGTCCAATAATGCTGATCAGCTTCTTCATACCTTACCTGAGCTATGTTGACCTGCCCTCTTGGATTATTTTTCTTTTTTTGACACCCTGGTGACAGAGATAGACAGACATGGCCTTATCTCTTCACCTGTGACAAGGTTGGAGATCCAGAGCAACATGACCTAACCGTTGCCCCTCCTCAATCACCCCATTAGAAGGCCCAAATTAAGGACTAACCAAGAAGAGAAGCAACCTAGAACTAAGGAAAAATTTCCTAATGGTGAGAACAATCAACCAGTGGAATAGCTTGCCTTCAGAAGTTGTGGGTGCTCCATCATTGGAGGCTTTCAGAAAGAGACTGGACAACCATTTGTCTAAAATGGTACAGGGTCTCTTGCTCAAACAGGGGTTGGACTAAAGCAGGGGTTGGACTAGAACAGGGGTCGCCAACCTTTTGGACCTCAGGGGCCACCAAACTCATAATTTTAAATCCCAGGGACCACTAATCGGTTCTGTGGGCGTGGCCTAATTTGTGGGTGTGGCTTGGTCATATGACTGGCTGAGCATGGCTTGTATGTAAATATATGTATATAAATATTGAGTTTTTTATTTAAAAAAAGCAACTTTTACCCAAACTCAGGCAAAGCCGGCAGATTGAGTTGTTCACAGAATCATTCAATGATCTATATCTGCCATTGGCTAGCTCAGTCTCTCAAATTTGCTTCCCCTGAATCTGCACTGAATTTGCTTGCAAGCAAACCTTCAGTCCTAAGGCAGGTTTAGCTGTGCTGAGCGGAAAATCTAAAGACTAGCTAGAAAGCAAGTAATCCAACCATTTCCTGCTTCCTAGCTAATTTAAATTTCCCGGCACAGCAGAACAGATGATGGTCGGAAAAAGGAAAAATAGCAATTTAGCAGGCAAGTTTACCAGGTAAGGAGTGAGGGTTCCCATGGACCATGTGGGCAGCGCAGCCTTGTGTTTCTGTGCGCCTGGATTAATTGCTTTGTGGGGGTGCTCTGGGGATGAGATTTCTCTGAGGCCTACCAAAATTTTCTCACGGCCCACCGGTTGGCGACTGCTGGACTAGAAGACTTCTGAGGTCCCTGCCAACCTCCTTATTCTGTGTTCTATGACTTCCTGTTCTTGCTTTTCTTCCCAGGGGTAAGAGCCATAGATGTTAACCACTTTATAAGGTCCTGACCCAATTAAAGATCCCTTGAGATATCCAAGTAATTAATGATACTTGAGACTTTGGGTAGGATGTTACCTGCTGAAGCCATTGTAGCAGCCCTAATGTTGAGATTTAGAAGACTTTTTTAAATGTTTGAAGTGAAAAATATGCTGAATTTTCAAGGACCAAGATAAAAAACTATAAACTTGAAGTTGTACCTTGACAGAAATGTATTGTGTAAACAGACAAACTAGTTTAACAGGATTTTTTTTAAAAAAAAATGCTATCAGAACAAATGTATTAACTGAAAAGTGAGACCTGGGAAATTAGACTATATTACATGAACATTTCCAATATTTCCTGTTTTTTTGGAAATGTATCAGATGAATCTGGCATTATATAATACAAGTTTTTATTAACTGCATTACTGTGTAAAACTTTATAGAATTTTACAAAACTTTCACTGTTACGTGAAATCTACTAAGATTTGTATCATAATAAATTGAACAATATCAAGCAATGAGTACTGAACCACCATTTTCCTTCAGATTGCAAAAACACATTTATAAAGGAATGATTTGGAAGTATTAAAGACTGGAAATCCTAGGTATAAACTTTTTGGTCCATCAACACAAATTCTTCCAAGAACTCTAAGCTTTGTGATGTCGTGTTTATATAATAGTGCAAGTATTGCAACTGCTCAATATTTTATTTAATCTTCATAATCTTGATTGTTTATTTCCTCTTATTCCTGTTTTTACCTTTACTTGGACTTTGGGCAATGGTAAATAAATTAGCATGTTATTCTGACTGATGCACTATACTCTTGTGACAATATTGTGCTTTTCCAGAATATATTTCCGAGGCAAGCGAGCAATGAATTTGTTTTTAAAAACTCGTATAACGATCTTCTGAAGTTGCATCCTTAGGTGGACAGACACATCAAGATCCCACACCATACCTTTTTTTTTCCTGGAAGCAGGAACTGCACTAATTTAGCAGCAAATTGCTATAAAGGGAATCATGATCTCCCACCAGGTTTTGCTGGAGAAAAAAAAAATAAGCACATTAGCCTCAGTACAAGAACTTTGAGGGAAGAAACCCACATTGCTTGGTCATAGCATATACCATCTGCACCCAAGTTGGTTTTAAGCACCCTTTTGATTTTCTGAAATACAGCTTTCAGCAACAAAATGTTGCACACCCTGTATTAGTACACTTAAATTCAGGTATCTTTCTTCATGTAGAATAGCTTAAGCCAGTCCTTCCAGTGGCAGAACCATTCTGCTTACTGTGCTTTGCTTTGCTCACTGAGTGCTTTGCTCACTGAGTCCACTGTGGAAATTATAGTTGATAGAACCCAATCTTCCACTACCAGCAAGAGACTAAGTGCCCCAGAGACACATTGATTTATACAGGAGTATTTCATCTTAGTAATATTTGTAAACTCTGCTCTTGTTTTCTCCTTACACAACATAGCCTTTTCTGTTTAGGCTAATATTCCAACGTTGTGTGTGTGTGAGAGAGAGGGAGGGGGAGATACATACATACACATTGCTGGATATTTCAATAAAATAATTGGTTTAGAATCATCAGGTTAGTAACTACTATAGCAGACCAAAAGTCAAATAAAAATGCCATCATATAAGAACTATACATGTTCCTAAAGAATTTGAACATTGTAGTTCAACCTATGTGGGGGGAAAGGGCGGCTTGCTAACCCAAGTAACAATTTTAGAAATCTTGGCCATTGTATTTTTTGAGGGTTAGCAGCCTTCAGAAATTCCCATGGGCTTATAATGAAAAAGGGTAAGAGTCTACTCTAGGTACTCTAGTTTTAATTGCTATTCTTAGGGTGCGACCACTTAGCATGCAAATCAAAGGGGCAGGGAAGGGACTTGGAACAAAATATTTTATAACTGGAAGGACATTTAAGCCCGTCAGTAATGCTACCTCTTCTAGAATATATATGAATAATCATTAATTTGTTTCTTGAAGAATCCCCAATATAAACCGAAACAAATTGGTAGGCCTTTTGGAATTTGCCAGTAAAGTTTGTTGAGAAAATGTGATGCAGTCAGAATTTTGGTACTTTCAAATGTTTACATAAAACTGTCTTTTGCTAGCATTATTGGCCATGATTTTAATCCTGATGATACTTACCAAGGTTTTCCTTTTGAAAATTCTAAAGATTTAAATTGAAATAAAATATATAAAGGATAACTTAAAGGATTTTAAAATATTCTCTTTTACTGACAGTTCAAATAGGTTGATAACACTAGTCTCTATAGGTAACTTGTTCATGCTAAAAAATCTGGTCTTTCAAGGCACTTATGGAATATCAGTGACTAGATGAAAACCAGGACAAATTAGGACTGACAGTTGAAACAGTATATAATATAAAAATAACTTTTTGCTTACAATTTACAAAATGTATTACAATCTTTATCTCTGCTATTCTGTAATTCTGAATGTGCACCAACATTTTCTTTAAAAAAAAACTATTTTCTAAAACATTAGGGCAAATAATTTACAAGGTACACAACTTTAGTTCATGCAGAGATTTCTTACACCTTCTGTTAATACTTTATGATTGCAGCTTTATCAAATTATATACCTGGCTTGCCCTATACATACATAAAATAAAATGTACATGGTAATCAAACATTTGCAAAAAAAAGTCCATAAACTCAAATTTGTCAAAAGTTTCACCATATTAACATGTCTATAAACAATGTTTTAACAGGTTTAAAAGACATTAAGGCAATAATACTTGAAGTAACAAACCATAAGTAATACTTTTTTAAAAAATGTAATAAGGCAGATTGATGGCCCCAGCAAAAAGTTAAGTTTGAATTATAGAATCCACCATTTTGAATCTTTAATATTTGTGTAGATGTATACAAAAGTGTACCATTTGTAGCTATATGTACACAGATCGTTCCAAAAAAAATAAAGCGTTGGAATACTACGAATCTTGTTCAGTGGCACTTGAATTTTCCAGTATAATTTAATATGTGTCCATTGGTTCTTGCATCATGTCCATTCTGAAGGAGGGTCTCTTGGTCCTTTTGGTTTTCCACAGCGGCTACCAAACCCTAAAGGAGAACACATCCATGAAAGGAAGTACCTCACTAACAACATGCACTTAACAAAATGTTCACAAATTTTCACACGATTGTAGCCGATTTACCACATGCTATTAACTGATGGTATAATTTTCAAAGAGCTATGAGGTGTAGGAGACCTCAACCAAAAGATAACGACCAAAAGAACAAAAGGAACGGAAGCAGCACAACCCAACACATCTGTTCACTTAGAAACTTACATGGGTGGCCTTTCTAGTAAATCCAACCCCCCAAAAATCACACTCATGAACATCAGTATTTTTTTCATTGAATGTCTATAGGGCAGAGGAGCTTAAAAACTATAATAGGGTCATTTTAAGAAAAAGCTACATTTACTATTTATGAAGGACTTGTTAAAAGGCAGCGATTTCTAAAATTAAGCAAATATTCCGATTCTTGCTAAACCACACATAATTTCACTTTATTATGCCTGATGGGGGGGAAACCTAAAATTTAAAGTATTATCCCCTGGAGTAACTGATTACTCAACAATATTCCTGCTTTAAATGCCTACAAATTTTCTGAAAATCTATATATTTAGTATCATGTTTATTTGGACTCCATCCCCCAAGAAGATACAGTCAGAGGGGCCAACATGATGCAGCTGTTTGGGCTGCAAACAGGGCGTAGATGTTAAACATCTCCCACTTTTGAAGCCAATCAGAAAACAGCACAATTTAACTTGTGTAACAGACACAAGCAAGGTTAAAGCTATTTTTCATTACGTTCGACGGGGGTTTGGGTAGGATAGTAATCAACACTTTACCAATATCTGTAGTCTCAATTGCAATCTCTGGTAAGGGCGGTCCTTTAGGAGTTAGACTGGTGGAAGATGGTTGAGGTATTGTATCCGTTGGAGATTTGTCTCCCAGCTCTGAGTTATCTGTAAGAAAAGAAACCATTAATGAAGGGTAGCAGAATTTTAATATCTTGATTCGTAGATCTAACATTCCAGATATTGCAGTCATCTAGATTTTAATATCTAGATATCTAGAGCTTGCATGTAAGCAAAATTTTCTTACGTAAAAAAACGCATTGGACTAGTAAGGTGGTTAGTGAAATTTAGTGCAAATGAACAATGTAACTTTTTGAAAAATGTATCCCTTTCGGTTGCAAAAATATTTCCTTTCCTACAAAGGAAAATTCTGGTTAATAAACACTAAGGCATTTCAAGCACATCCTATAATCTCACACGAGAAGCCACAAAATATGCAGAGCTTCTGCAAGCAAAACATCATTTCTTGCCGTAACCATGGAAGTTAAGTACCAATTTTGAGAGAAACGGATAGCACTGAAAAGTGGATAGGCTTGTGCACAAGAAACTTCAATCAGAACAGCTGGAAGGGACCTTGGAGGTCTAGTCCAATCCCCTGCCCAAGCAGGAGACCCTCTACCATTTCAAATAGGTGGATGTCCAGTTTTAGAGCAATGGTTCCTGTGGAGGGCGTGTGTAATGATGTCATTAGGAGGTCTGCTCATCTATTTTTTAAAAAATAAATCTCATAGCTAACTCAAATGTAATTTTCTATTTGTCAATGTAAGTTTCATAAAAGAAAGGAGGTTGGATTAGAAGATCTCCACGGTACTTTCCTACTCTGTTATTCTGTAAATGCCAACTACAACCAGGAGTCCTGAATGAGTAATGAACAGGAAAGCCTACTAAAATGCAAATATAAAAAATCTGAGTGAACGCAATTAATCTGAGCCTGGGAGACTTCATACAGTTCTATAACTATACATATATAAAACTACAGTCGGAATTGAGTTTGATTAGCAACAGTATATTCTGTAAGTTCTTAGGTTGCTTACCAAGCTGTGAAGACCCAGTGATGTTCATTCCCTGTTAACATAAAAGTACATATGAGAATTGTGGCTTCATATAAGAGATCTAAAGGCATATACCAGAATGACAAGAGTTATACCGTATTTCCCCACGTATAAGCACCCCCTTTGTATAAGCCATCCCCCCCCAATTTTTGGACTGTGAAGTTTTGAAAAAAATATTTTATTAGAGAAACAAGTTATGAAGAAAGAAAATTTACAAAGAAACAAAATTCAAGATTCATAATAATCACTCATACACTCATCATCACTATCTGCTCCATCACATTCCACGTCATCTTCAATATTATTGGCATCTAATTTAGCTAACAGTTCTTCTTCTTCCTCTGTGTCATCTTCATCGTCATCTTCATATATCAAATGATCTTCTGAACCATCAAGAGAATTAGATATTCCACATTTTTTAAAGGCTTTGACAATGATCTCGATCTTCACACTGTCCCAAGCCTTCTTTACCCACTTCGAAACTTCTCCAATTGATGGTTTCTTCAGTCGACCAGTTTTGGTAAGATTGTCTCCTGCTGTCGTCGTCATGTAGTGGTTCCATTCTTCTCGTAGTGCCACCTTAAAAGCTTTATTAATGGAAACATCAAGGGGCTGAAGCTGACAAGTCAGGCCACCTGGAATAACCGCAAGTTTGGTTTTCATAGTCTCGGCAATCTTCTTAACATCCTCAGTCAAGTGTCCCCTGAAGGAATCGAAGACAAGCAAAGCCGGTTTCTTAAGCAGAGCTCCTGGTCGGCATCCAAATATCTTCTTGAACCAAATTTGCATACCATCAGTATCCATCCAGCCTATCTCATGCATGTGAAGAAGTATTCTGTTGTGAATTTCTTCTTTAGGGAAAGTCTTCCTCTTAAAAATCAACATTGGATTTAGCTTGGTTCCATCAGCAGCACAACCCAAGACGACAATGTATCTGTTCTTCTCATTTCCAGTTGTCTTTATGGAAACTGTCTTGGCACCATTCAGATCGACTGTTCTGTTGCTTGGACAGTCAAATGTGACTGGAGTTTCATCCATATTATAAATTTGAGAAACATCGTAATTCCAGTGCTTTCTAAGGTTGATGATGAACTTATGAAACTCCACTATTTTTGCTTCATAATCTTCAGGCATTCTTTGAGCAAGTCTGATGCGAGTCCTCATTGACAGCTTCTCTCTCTTCATGAAGCGATAACACCAATTTGCTGAACCAGTAAAGTTTTCAACTTCTTTTTCTCTTGCTATTCTTTGGCTTCTTGCAAAATCATCTTGGTTGTAATAACTACACCATGTTGACGTTGCTCAACTATCCATGTCTTCAATTCCTTCTCCAAATGTGGCCACTTGGCAGACTTTCCACGACATGCCTTTTTCATCCTTGGCATTTTTCGAAGTTTCTCTTCCTGATTTCTCCATCTGATGATTGCCCTCCGATCTGGTGGAGGTCCAAATTCCCGCTCAGCTGCATGATTACCAAATTATTTGGCAAACTTAATGACTTTTAACTTAAAGCTTGCAGTGTAGGCTTGTCTCTTCATTTTTCAGGCATTTTAGAATTTCAAAATAACACAGTAATGAATACTGTGTACAATCTTGCAAGTCGCACGAAAAAAAACGACGGTGCTGCAACACCGTCTGCCCCGCGATCGCCGGCAGGTCGACTGGACGGTCGCCGCCAAGCCCGGTCGGCGTCCGTACGGGCGGCGACAGACGAAAAAGCTTCAGACGAAAGTCGTCCGCGACGTCTAGATCTACAACTTCGGTCATGACGTCGAAAGTGGTGTGGGCGACGCTAGCAATCCACGCATCGGAACGAGAGTAGGAACGAAGCATTCAGGCCGATGCCTAGCGTATGCAGTTTGTATGTAGTTTATTCCTACTTTATTATTTTATGCATTTTTCACGTATAAAAAGTGTACCTGCTTTGTATATGCTACCCCACTACTTTTTGGGCTTGAAAATTTTGGAAAAAAGGGGTGGCTTATACATGGGGAAATACGGTATATTCCAAAATAACAGAATCTCTAGCTCAGCTTTGAACTATGGAGTTCCTGGTATTCTCTGAACTTGGCTATTTGCAGATATTTTGGTATCTAACTAAGTAACAGAGAAGAAGAGTCCTGGTGGCACAGTGGTTAGGATGCAGGATTGCAGGCTGACTCTGCCCACTGCCAGCAGTTCAATCCTGACCGGCTCAAGGATGACTCAATCTTCCATCCTTCTGAGGTCAGTAAAATGAGGACCCAGAATGTTGGGGGCAAGAGGCTGACTTAACTACACTTAACTCCTGCTGATAATATTACCTAGCTAGATAATGAAACAACTGCAAAAAAAATAAATAGACAAGAGTACCTGCAAACAAGCTAGAATAAAATAAAGCACCCATTATGTATTTCTGCCCTCGTTGAGCCAACTGATGGGTGAATGTTTGAAACTAAAGCTACAACAAAGAGCTTTAATGGCCAGTATCTGCCATGATCACAGGTCACAGTGACCATGATCTAGAACAGGAGTCTCCAACTTTGGCAACTTTTAAGACTTGTGGACTTCAAAGCTGGCTGAGGAATTCTGGGAGTTGAAGTCCACAAGTCTTAAAGTTGCCAAAGTTGGAGACCCCTGATCTAGAAAATAGATTTCAAGATACCCAGCTTTAAAGACAGTAACCTAGTCAGTCCCTGCTCAGTTTCCTGTGAAGTGTGCAGGCATAAATGTTGGCAAAACACCTGGAAAGCTGTTTCCTAGACGTCAAGTCAACATTGAAGTCCAACACCGCTCCACATGAAAACTACGTTTTATCCTAGCATTGCTGGATTAAAGGTGCAGTGATCCTAACAACTCTGCTCTCCTGTCCTTTCACCCTAAAACACTTTAAACACTTTCAAAAAGGAGCTTCTTCAACACGTTTCCACAATAGAGAAAGGACAGACTATCCTCTCCATTCCGTTCATGAGATTCCAAAGCAAGAACCAAGTGGTAATGATTGATTATTCCACAGAAGACATATTCTGGTATGCACAATTACCTACAACAAAACTCCACAGCTTACATACTACATTTTGGTTCTGTAAATCAAGTGATTCCTTAGGAAGCTGTCAAATAACAATGATTTACACACACACACACACACACACACACACACACACACACACACACCAGACAGTGTATTCCCAATGGCCAAAATAGCAATATATACCACTTCCCAGTGCTTCCCAGCCCTCTCTAAGCGGTTTTACAGAGTCAACCTCTTGCCCCCAACAATCTGGGTCCTCATTTTATCCACCTCGGAAGGACAGAAGGCTGAGTCAACCTGGAGCCTGTTGGGATTTGAACTGCCAAATTGCAGGCAGCCGGCAGTCAGCAGAAGTAGCTTTCAGTACTGCACTCTAACCACTGTGTCACCGCGGCTCATAAGTGTCTTATTCCTATTCTTTCTCTGTGTTACCGTACTTACTGTACATTTTGGTTGTTCGGAGGTGTTCTGATCTTGTAACAAATTCCATTCGGCCGACTGTAGAAGAGCAGGACTTTTTGGCAAAGCTGTGACTAAAACAATTTAAAAAAACACATATGTCAACTCATAAAACATTTTGTACACACATTTTATAGTTGACAACAGAAAGAAGGGGGGGGGTTCAAAGACCAGGTGGCAGTGTGGAATCAAAAGTACATTTCATTCATATTTTCTTCAAAGACTGATTAGATGACTGAAGCTTCTGCCATGCAAAAATCTAGTTGGAGAGCATGATTGATGACTCTTGGCTATGGACGTGTTTCATTGGATGATACACCCGGGGGGGGGGGGAGCAGGATCAAGGGTGACAGTGAATTACGTATCTCAGAGTTGGCTACGCCCAGGTTAATGCCGGATGTAGAATGTTAACTTCAAATAAATCCTTTTTTGTTTTGGGAGTGTGGCTCGAGGCTCATGATTTAATTGGAGTAACTGCTGGAATCCTGACAACATATTTGTTAAAAAAAGGTAAACCTAGATTCAAAAAATAACCTCAATAGCAGACATCAGCAATGGCATTTTAGAACAAAATGGAGCTCTGGAGACCAGACATGGAGCTCTGGCTTCTAAGTCAACTTTTCCCAGCTCAGTAGCGGCAGGAAAGGCTCGATCAGCTGAAGCAGGAGGGAGCCTCCAGAGATTCATTCCCCTGGTGATCTACTCAACAGAAGCAACCATCCAGCAACCTAAACCCAGGCAGTCCTCGATTTACAACTGTTGGTTAGTGACCGTTCAAAGTCACCACGGCACTGGCAAAAAGGGACTCATGACACTTTTATGACCAATTTACGACCCTAGGGCCGCCTGATTTACATTTGGATGCTTGACAATTCACATTTATGACGCTCGCAGTGTCCCGGGGTCGCTGATTCCTCTTTTGCACCGTCTGACCAGCCAAGTCAGCGGGGAAACCAAATTCGCTTAAACACCGTGTTACTAATTTAAGGGGATTCGCTAACAAAATGTGGCAAGGAAAGTCGTCAAATGGAGCCAACTCACTTAACAACATCAATCTGGGGCGGCATTGGGGTTGTAAGCTGAGGACTGCCTGTAAATGAATATGCAAGGGTCGTTTCCCCCCTCCACCCCCCCACACACAACAGATTGGTATCTGACCCCAGCCCCTCATTTTGGTCCATGTGCAAGAAAGAAAAAAACACACTTACCCTGTGGACTTGCAAGCACAAGCAATTCCAGAGTTCTTTCTGGCAAGAGGGGAGAAAAATCATCATTTGCACCTGAGTTTTGAGTTGAATAAAAACCGACAGGGAGCAGAATGGCTAGGAAACCTTATTCACACCGCTTAAATATTGAAGCAAGGGATTCTATCAAGTACCAATGAAATAAACTTTAGAGCAGCGGTGCTCCTCAACTTTGCCAGTTTGGTGAAGTGGCAACAGGACTGTTGGGGGGGGGGGGCAGAAGAGAGATGGCTCACGTGTGAGCAGTGGGGGCTTTGCCTGTGCACACACGCGCAGCTCAGTGGCGGAATTCAAAATATTTTACTGCCGGTTCTGTGGGGCATGTACGGAACATTCTAAAATGGGTAATTTTAAGCATGAAAACTTACCTTACTGTCAGCACTGGTGAGTAAAACAGCTGAGGCGCGGCAATCCACTCTGCCGCGCCTATCAGCTGAGCTACAAACAAAGGAAATATAGGACAGGAAAGGGTGGAGCCAACTGCTGACCAGAGCAACCAGATCGCTAGAACCGGTGCAAACTGGTAACTTCCCACCATTGGCGCAATTCCATTTGTGAAAGGGGCATAACAAGGGGAGCTTTGTGCACGCTTGCCCACCACTTGTGGGGCCAGTTTCGAATGGGCCACAGCCCTGTACCGGGCCATGGCTGGGGGGATTGGGGACCCCCTGCTTTAGAGCAATGACTGTAATAGTTGCTACCGTGCAATTTACTAACTCACTTTGTAAGATAACCACTTCACAGCTAAAACTATCATGATTTAATTGCAAAGGAACATGGGCTTTCAACCAAGCTAATCAACAAATCAGCAAAGGATTTAGCCATGTTTTAAGACTGGCAAGGAAGGGGAATTGCGGTAACAATCCTGCCTCATGGGCTCAGCGCCCAGCAGGAGCGATTATCCTAAACCTGAAGGATGGAACATAAAGTGCTTTCCACATTATGGAGGAATCCCCCTTAGCCAGTCCCACAGACATTAACATCAATCCACAAACCAGTAAAAGCTGCGCTATTCCAGAGAGTTGTTACTAGTACAAACTACCTGTGTTGGTAGAACCTGTACCTGGTGTATTTTTAAATTTTCATTTTTAAAATATTTCACAGTTCATGGTTGTGTACACTTATTTTTTGCTGTTATAAACTGCTGTGAGTTATCTGATATGGTGACAGATTGATTAGGTTTGCTCTTTTTTATATACTAGTGGCTAATGTGGGCATCTCTATTCAAATGGCATGTAGGTGTTGTTTATTTCTATGTGCCTGTTGATTGCTGATTTGTTTTGAAAAGCCAAAAAGGAACTGAACAGACCAAAACACCTCCTCACCAGCAATCAATACCCAGATGAGCAGAAATTAACACCAAAATTAACACTATGCCAATGATCAAGAAGTAAACAATACCCCAATCAAGGAACTACTAATTAAAAACAAAGAGTAAACAGCCTCATCAATGAACCACCAAAAATACTCCCAAGCTACACGGAAAGGCCAAGCCACTAGTGTAAAAAGAGAGCAAACTCCACTCCCTTCTAACACTGATGATGTTACCTAGTTGGGTAATGAAACGTCTGCAAGAAAATCACCAAGCTCAGACAGTACCAAGGATCCCACAATCCACCTCCTCTTTCCTCTTCTTCCTCTTCTCCTCTTTGCAAAGCTCCCTCCCTTCCACTACTGATGATGTTACCTAGTTGGGTAATGAAACGTCTCCAAGAAAACCAAGCTCAGAGAGCACCGATGAACACCCCCACACACACACTTCCTGGTGTGCACAATTCGCTCTCCTTTCATTTTGTTTCCTTCCCTAATTCCCATAAAATTTAGCACAACTTACCTTTATCAGGTTCGGAATGCATTAGGGGCGGATTATCCTGCCTCGCGATGGACATCGGCAACACTTTTCTAGCAGGGTTTTCTGTATTGGTCGCTGCTGAAACCGTGGCGCTGGCCACGGAGACGCTATTCGACGTGCTATGGGCCACGCCCCCCTCAGAGTTTCTGTCCTCCGTGTCAGAGTCATCCGAGTGCAGGGGATTGGTGAAACACAGAGGGGCCTGAACCGGCAGCGGGCCACCATGGCAGCGGCCTGCCGGTTCCCTGGGAGGGGTGTCCCTTTGACCTGGCACGCCTGAGTCTACGGACAGATTTGTGACTTCGTGACATAAAACGGGTAAAGGTGCCTCCTCGAAGAAGGGCTGCTTGTTTTTAGTCTCTTCTAAGGACCACATGGCGTGGCCCTTCTCTTTATTAAGGGGCAAACAGTCTGGCCGTGGCGGAGCATCTGTAGTAAGACCCAGATGTCCTTCCAGAGAGGATATTGCAATGGGAGTGACTGGCTGCAGACTGCACTCATTGCAAGGGTTCTGCACGGGCTCCATAGGCGCATCGCCGGAGCCGCACTCCTGCGGTTTCAAGGTCATCTCCGCTGCGTCTGGCGGGCATGTTTTAATTTTAAGTGCATTTCCCCGACTCAGGAGAGGGTTTCCATCGAAGCTGCGTGGTCGTTCCTGAAGGGGCACTTTCTTAATTTCGAAGCTCAAGTTGTGTTCCAGCTTTCTATCGGCGGCGGGGTCTGAGAATTCATGCTTCCCTGAATAGTCCCTGGATTTACCATAATTTTCGTTGAGGTCTGTCGGGTGCTCTGAAGACACCATGTGCAAAACAGGCTTGGGGTGGTATCGGTCACTGTCTTGCCAAACCGTCGTCACGGTTGGGTAGGCCGAAGGCGGCGATGGGGTTAGAATGGGTGGGACCGGATGAGGCTCAGGGGCCTGCAGGATTTCTTCTTTTACGTCACCCTCAACAAGGCAGCTAGGAATAATTATAAGAGAAGACTGTAAATGAGTATTTCTGATACACGAACACACACATGGATGAGATGAAAGAGATTAGAGCCGTGGTGGCACAGTGGGTTGGAATGAAGTATTGCAGGCTAGTTCTGACGACTGCCAGCAGTTCGATCCTGACCGGTTCAATGTTGACTCGGCCTTCCATCCTTCCGAGGTGAATAAAATGAGGATCCAGATTGTTGCGGGCAAGAGGCTGACTCTGTAAACCAGGGGTCTTCAAACTGACGGCTTTAAGTCTTATGGACTTCAACTCCCAGAATTCCTCCTCCAGTCATGTTAGATCAGGAACTCTGGGAGTTGAAATCCATAAGACTTAAAGCGGTCAAGTCTGAAGACCCTTGCTGTAAATGCTCAGAGAGGGCTATAAATAGCAATAGCACTTAGACTTATGTACCGCTTCACAATGCTTCACAGCCTCTCTCTAAGTGGTTTACAGAGTCAGCCTTTTGCCCCCAACAATATCGGTCCTCATTTTACCCACCTCGGAAGGATGGAAGGCTGAGTCAACCTTGAGCCAGTCAGGATCAAACTCCTGACAGAGGGCAGACTTAGCCTGCAATACTGAATTCTAACAGGAAGGGAAGGGGAAGGGGAAGGGGAAGGGGAAGGGAAGGGAAGGGAAGGGAAGGGAAGGGAAGGGAAGGGAAGAATAGCGCTTAGACTCCTATACCTCTTCACAATGCTTCACAGCCCTCTCTGAGCGGTTTGCAGAGTCAGCCTCTTGCCCCCAACAATCTGGGTGTCAACTCATAAAACATTTTCTGTGCCCGTTTTATACTTGCCAACAGAAAGGAGGGGAGGAAAGGAGTCTGAAGGAGCAGTGCAACAATTTGGAACTGAAAGTGCATTCCATGCGTATCTTGCAAAGATTATATACTAAGCGACTGGAGTTTCCGCCGTGCAAATCCCTAATTGGAGAACATGATTGATGACTCTTGGCTACAGACGGGTTTCTTGGAGAATATGAAGTATGATACACCCAGAGGGGTGGGGGGAGACCAGGGTCAAGGGTGGCAGTGAATTATGTGTCTCGGGATCGGCTACATCAAGGTCATGCCAATATGGCATTCTTTGAAGCTTTTTGAAGGCCCATGATTTAATTAGGGCGATCGCTGGAATTCTGACACTGGGTCCTCATTTTACCCACCTCGGAAGGACAGAAGGCTGAGTCAACCTTGAGCCGGTCAGAATCAAACTGCTGACAGTGGGCAAAGTTTGAATGCAACACTCCATTCTAACCCCTGCAGCACCATGGGGCAATATTCAAGTCTAAGTGCTATTGCTATACTGGTAGTCTTCAAGTTATAATCGTTCATTTAGGGACCATTCAAAGTTACGAGACTGGAAAAAGTGACCAATGATGTTACGTTTTCACATTTAACGACCATCACAGCATTCCCATGGGTCACATGACCAAAATTCAAGCCCTTGGCAACTATGTATTTATGCATTTTATGTGTTTATGATAGTCACCTGATCTCCATTTGTATCCTTCCACCAAAGATACAAATGGGGGAAGCCAGATTTGGGTAATCAGCATGATTCACTTAACGAGAGTAGAGTGATTCACTTAACAACGGGGGCACTGAAAAGGTCACAAAACGGGGCACAATTCACTTAAGAACCGCCTCTCTTAGCAACAGAAATGTTGGGCTGAGCTGCAGTCGCAAGTTGAGGATAACCTATCTAGAGTTGCCTAAGGTTCTATGGAGCCTGGGTGGGGGAGCGGGAGGGGAATGGATCAATCCTGAATCACTTGTGGCTGCACAAGGGATCTAGTAGAATCCTCGGTTAGGCAGCAACGGAAAACCGAAATGAAGCCCCATGGAGTTGATCAATAGCGATTGAACCAGAGTTGATTTGAAAAGGTACCTGCGAGTTCGAGGTGGCTTCGGGGGAGGGGAACCCTGTTCCTCCAGGTCTCCAGAACCGACGGCGTTCTCGGCGTTAACTTCGTTCTGTCGTAGGAATAAAGAGCCGGAGGAACTTAATTACTCAAGACTTTTAAACTGACTCCCCCACAAACAAGAGATTAAGTTAACGTTCTAGAAACAAAACCAGAATGCAAAATGTTATGGAAGTTTTATTTTTTTATTTTATTTTGTATTTTACTTTACTTTACTCTTTTGTTTTTATTCTGTACTAGCTCGATACCCATGCTTCGCTACAAAACTATGTGGTTGGGCTTAGTTTTGGGGGAGGAAAATAATGGGGGGGGGGAATCTGCCTCTGCCTACCAGCATCCATCGGTATTCATCTGGCTAGCGTCCTGTCAGCATGAGAGAGCTGAAGGCTGTTTGGAAACTGAAACAGTATTTGCTGTGTGAGCAAGGAGACAGCAAGGAGCCTAGGCGTGGCTTAGCTCAACTGTTGTGTACTAAAGCTGCTTGGTGCTGTGAAACTGAAACTGAAACTCCTCTCCTCTGCTTGTGTTTTGCATTTGGACCCGATTTCTTTTCAGGTGGGAAGTAGAACTCCTTAGCATCAGTGTGTGTTAATAATAATAATAATAATATAGGAAATACTCTAAATGCTCTGATGGTCCTTTCAAAAAATCCTTTCTTAGTGAGCCCCTAGAAGCCAAGAGGAACCTATGTTCCAAATTTCAAGTTTGTAGGCTTTACGGTTTTGGAGATTTTGTGATGATGCATGAGTGGTATTTCGCTTTTATATATAGATAGAAGATTTCATTTTATTTTACTATTTTATTTTATTTTATTTTATATTTATTAATGTTTTAGGCTGCCCATCACCACACAAGGTGAGACTGGCCAGCCTAAAACTAAAATCTGAGTATAAAGCAGTCCTTCACTTCCAACTGTTTGTTTAGTAACTGCTCAAAGTTATAACAGCACTAGGAAAAGTGACTTGTAACTTGTTTTTCACATTTATGACCATTGTGCTATCCCCCGTAGTCACATGATCCCCCCTTTTGCAAACTTCTGACCAGCAAAGTCTGCATTGAAGCCAGATTCACTCAACAACCGTCTTGCTAAGTGAACAATGGCAGTGATTCACTAAACAACGGTAGCCAAAAAAATTCGCAAAATGGGGCAAGGTTCACTTAAAACAACCATCCCATTTAGCAAACAAAAAACGTTGGCCTCAACTGAGGTCATGAGTCACCCTGCTTCTTGGCAGCGGAACAACATAAAATATACACCTGTATGTATGTTTTATGTTGTTCTGCTGCCAAGAAGCAAAAATGACTTAACAATGCAGGAGCAGCGTGGATGAGACAGAGGAATTCTAGAAAAAAAAAAGTCTCAGCCACGGGAAAAATTGCTCTTTTTTTTTTTTAAACTCCCTAGGATTAAAGAACATCATGGGAAATTTCAGCATGGCATCAACATGTTTATCTTGTGACTCAAGCCTTCCTTGGAATTCCAACTGTTCATGTCTCAGACTAGAGAAATTCAGGAAATTAAGAACTCGTTCATGTGGTCGCTCTTAAAGTCAAATCGTTGCCAATGCAGCGATGAATGCTTTGTCTGCCTGAGGTTTGCTAGTGTTACTCACTGAAATTGGATATTGCACAACTGCCTTTGAAATAAAAGGAATCTAAGAAATTGGAGCAAACACAAGTAAAAAGAGACAGACCAGAACATACCTTGACAATTACAGCATACCCGATCTGTGCGTTTTGAACTTTGTTCTGGATTTGCAATTGTCTTGCTTACGTTGCGATAAGTGGAATGTTTGGTTTTATTGTATTTGTATAAATTTGTTTAATAAAATATTTAAACAAAAAAACAAAGTACAAATTGAAGATTGTGTTTAGTATCCAGGCCAGTTTCTATGAATACATTACATAAAGAGGCCTTCAAGACAAAGAGCAGTAAGATAAGTAGGTTGGGTGATCTAAATCAGGAGTATCCCAATTTGGTCATTTTTAAGACTTGTGAACTTCAACTCCCAGAATTCCTGGCTGGGGAATTCTGGGAGTTGAAGTCCACAACTCTGAAAGCTTCCGTGTTCAAAGAGCCCCCATCTAAATAACTGGATGATTATTTAGCATTGGCTGTGTCAGTAACAAAACCTTGGGTGTCTCAGAAAGATCACATCACACAATTGCTGCAGGCCGAGTTCAAAAGAGCCATGCGGAGGATCTTAATGAGAAATGTCAAAAAAAATCTAAGAGGAAATTAATGTTAACGTTATGCAGGACTCAAAATTGTGCTTTAACTGGGTCCAATGGAGCTGGAAGTTTATTCTGGCACTCAGCATTTCAAAAACTGCTTGCTCACTAGGAAAGGCAAACCAGGCTAAACAAAGGAAAGGTAACTCAACTCATGGAAATGATATGGTTTCAAAATATTTTAAAAGAAAAGAAAAATCTGACTCAAGCCACATACCAAGCCATCTGCAATTTTCCACGCCGCACAGCTCTCGTATTTTTGCAACTGTTTCTCAAATAACTGGGCTATGGCTCGATGAACCAGTTCATACTGCTCCTATGTGCGCAGGATAAAGAGACAAGGATGAGCTTAGATTGTTCGAAAAGACGCTGTTGGCCCCCCAAAACCATCCTGCCACACCGTTCATTTAGGCTCCCGAAGACAAGATTACCTTAGTCTGTACCGCAGAATGCCTTTGGGTCCTCATTTCTTGTATTAAATTAAACACGTTGAATTCCTCTGGAATTTTCTGCAACAGAACATGAGATTTTGTTTTCCCCACTGAAGAAGCTTACATTTCAGCATAACTTATATTACGTTCCATCAAGCATTTACAAATGGCTTCATTTTCTCTCTCTCTCTCTCTTTTCTACTCTCTCGTCTTTCTCTTCTCTCTCCTCTCTCTGCCTCTGCCTCTCTCTTTCCCCCTCTCTCTGTCTCTTTCCATTTCTCTCTCACCTTTTTCCTCTCTCTCTCTGCTTCTCTCTCTGTCTCTCTCTTTCCCTCTTTCTCTTTTCTCTCTCTATTCTCTCTCCTGTCTTTTTCTTCTGTCTCCTGTCTCTCTCTTCTCTCTCTGCCTCTCTCTCTCTTTTCCACTTTCTCTTTTCTTTTTTTCTTTTCTCTCTCCTATCTTTCTCTTCTGTCTCCTCTGTTTCTCTTCTCTCTCTCATCTCTTTCTCCTCTTTTTTCTCTCTGCCTCTCTCTTTTCTCTCTCCCTCTCTCTCTCATGCACACTTCAAACAATTAGAATTTCCCTTTTTTCCCCCGACAGCAGCTAAGCCATCTGCTTTTCCTCCAAACCGTTTTCAAGTTTTGCCCCTGGCTGTAACAAAACTGACCTTTTTCTTCTTTTCTATAAAAGCTACTAATCACTTGCATAAGATGGCCTAGTTTTTTTCCAGCATGTTGATGGCGCTAAAGCCTCCTTACCCCGGCTTTCAACAAATTCCATGTGTAATCTATCGCACAGATGGCTCCAGTTCTTCCACATCCTGCGCTGTAACAAAAAAAAAGGGAAAAAAAAGAGACACATACACTTTATGGGATTTTTTTAAATAAAAAATCCACATGTTCCCTTTGTAAGCGTATTGCGTTATTCTTCTATCAGAGAATTCCTATTATATGGAATTCTAACCTATTAAAATAAACTATAAGACAGTGATGGCGAACCTATGGCACGCATGGCACAGGTGGCACACAGAGCCATTTGTGTGGGCATGCGAGCCCTAGCAAAACTCACCTGCACCGCGCATGTATGCTCCTCCCAGTTGATTTTCAGGCCATTTGAGGCTGTTTTTGCCCTCCTGGAGGCTCGAGGGAAGCCTCTGCAGCCTCGGGAGGCTGAAAAATGGGCCTTCCGGAAATACTGGAAGTGCCAAAACAGGCCCATTTTCAGCCTCCAGAGGCTCCCCATGAACCTCCAGGAAGGTGAAAACGGCCTCAAATGGGCCGAAAATTAGCTGGGAGGCACGCATGCGCAGTGCAAGTAAGGGGGCGGGGGTGTTGCATGCACATGCATGGGGGTGGCAGGGCTCATTGTATTGTGGGTGCTGGCACACATGCACTTTTGGCACACCACAACAAAAAGGTTCGCCGTCACTGCTATAAGACGTACCAACATAGGTGTATCCATGCTTGTGATATACAGTTATACAGGTAGTCCTCAATATATGGCAACTGAGCCCAACATTTGATGTTGCTAAGTGAGACATTTGTGAAGGGAGTTTTGCCTGGTTTTACGACCTTTTCTGTCACAGCTGTTAAGTGAATCGAAGTCAGTAACCCGGTCATTAAGTGAATCTGGCTTCCCCGTTGACTTTGCTTGTCAGAAGGTCACAAAAGGGGATCATGTGGGAACTTGGGACATGCGGCCATCATAACCATGAGTTAAGTTGCCAAACATCTGAATGCTGATCGCGTGGCCATGGGGATGCCACAACGGTCCTAAGTGTGAGAAACAGTCATATGTCACTTTTTCTCAGTGCCGTTCTAACTTTGAATGGTCCCTAAACTCAACCGTTGTAAGCTGAGGATTATCTGTATAAATATGTATTTTCTCACACACACAAAAGGTCGTCCTCAACTTATGGCCGCTACTTATGGCCCAACATTTCTGTAGTTCAGGGAGAAATTTGTTCCGTGAATCTTTGCCCCCATTTTACGACATTTCCTGCCCCAGTTGTTGAGCCAATCGCTGCACTTGCTCAGTTAGTATCGCGGTTGTTAGAACGAATCTGGTTTCCTCGCTGAGCTTGTCAGGAGGCAATCCCATGACCCTAGGACACTGCAACCCGTTGTAAAAGTGAGCAAGTTCTCCTAGGAATAGGATCCGAAGGATATAGGAAGGATTTAATTTATCTAATAGTACATGTGTTGATGGCAGCTAGAATAATATATGCGTAATACTGGAAGAAGGAAAGCATACCGCCAGAAACAGACAATAAGGAAAATTATGGCCTGTGCAGAAATCAGATAGGGTAACCCTAGAAATTAAAAAACAAGGGGGAATCTGAGTACTATGAAGCATGGAATAAATTCTATCAGTGGCGGCATAGAAGAAGGCAAGGTCGGAACATAAGTAGCTATGATGATCAGAATAATTAATAAACGTATCAAATAAGAGGACTGTAAATGGTGAAGTGACATTTATATATAACAATTGTAAACAATTGCCAGAATGCCTACACCATTCATATAATTAAATTTTAAAAAACGGGGGGGGGGGATGGGGGGGGGGACACAGAGACAGTTGTCAAACACCCGAATGTACATCACTGCTAACAGTCCTAAGTGTAGAAAAATGGCCACAAGTCACTAAATCAACAGTTATAAGTCGAGGAATACTTGCCCTCCATCAACTCTTTGGGAGTTGGAATGTGATGACCTTGGACCCTCTGTCTTTTTTTAAAAAATTATTTATTTCTATGCCGCCTTTCTTACTTTTACAAATAACTGAAGGTAGACAACATATCCAACATTCCTCCTTCCTCCTTCGATTTCCCCGACAACAACAACCTTGTGAGGTGGGTTGGGCTGAGAGAGAGCGACTGGTCTCTCTCAAAGTCTCCAGCGTGCCAGAGGTGGAATTTGTTCTGACCAAGGCTTCCGGAGACTGTAATTAAGCAACGCTTAGTTAAAACAACTCTTGTGTTATTTCAACACTGGGAATTATGTGCATTCCCAGCCCGTAATGAGTCCCAAACAGTCCCTCGAGATAAGCACCCACCTTTCTCTCCTTTGAATGGCTGCCAACAACTAGAGTGCCAAATGAACTGTAAAAAATCCAACCGAAGTATCAAGTAACAACTTTGCTTCCTGCAAAGATTTTTCAACCTTTGCACCTCCTTTATACCTTAGGGGAGGGGCAATCACCTCCAAGCCTTACTCCCGAGTCGCCCCTTTTGTCTCAGCTGCTCTTGCCTTCTAGCAGCTCTGTGCATACACGCATGAGAACAGGCTCCCCTGGGTCCTCTGCCTCGCTGCTGCCAGACTCCAGAGGCTCCAGAGTCAGCACCCCATTCCCAGATGGTCCTGGCCCCATTTCTGCATCGGATGTAGGACCCTCGTCCAAGTCCTGTCCAGACTCCTGGACTGGTCCCCGTTCTTCCCCACTGTCCCGATTCCACTGCTGTCTGCACAGGCTTCCCGGCAAACCACAACAGGACTAGAACTCACTATCTCCTGGTGACTGGCCCAAAGTCACCCAAGCCATTTTCATGCCTAAGGCAGGAATCAAACTCATTGTTCCCTGGTCTCTAGCCTGGTGTCTTAACCACCAGGCCAAATTGGCTCATACTGAGGTTTGGTGATTCTTCTAAGTCTATACTACCCTGTATTAAAGGGGTGTCAAACTTAAAGACTTGTGGGCTGCATCTGGGTCATAGGACTGGCCTGGAAATAGCAAAGGACCGGCCCGCGGTGCCTCGCTAGTGAAAATGGGTAGGGCTGCCCCTAGCCCCACCGCGCCCCGTTTTGGCCGGCATGATGCTTCAGGAGGCCAGCCAGCCCGTCTCTCCATCCCTCCCCCCGGCCGGCCCACGAAGGACAACTACAATGCTGATCTGGCCCTCCAAAAAATCCAGTTTGACAACCCTGCTGTATTATGTGACTATTTCTTAATTTATACTGTATTGTTTTTAGCTCAATTTATTTAATACGGTTGGGAAGAATGCCACTTAAGCCTTTCACAATTGAAACAAGCTGCAAGCCAAACAAATACGCATCTTTAAAAATGGCTTTTAAAGTAACTGGAAACATATAAAAGAACCATTCAACTGGCACACACACACAAATTATATAAAGGCACCCTTTCTCTTCTAGCCACTCGTCTCGCCTTATCAAGTAATTACTATCAATTACTCTTATAAAGTAATTACTATCAAAGGATAAAATAGGGTAGAAAATACATACGAACTGTCCAACAAATCAATTGCCAAAAATGTTTCTAATTTTGTGGCCTTCCAAGGCACCCAGCTAGTAAAACTTAATTTATATTCCTTTGATTTATATGTAGAACTTAATTTTTTTCAGTGTATCACACTTTAAAAATATTAAAAGGAGCAGAAAATGCTCTTCCCACATTATAAACAAGAAGAAAAACTACTCAAATATCTCCAATTGTGACTCACTGAACTCCTGAAATAATCCTGATTAAAAAAACAACATACCTGCAGTGTATACAGATAGGAACCTCTTCGTGTTCCTGATATTCTCTCATTAAACTGATCATGTCCAGAATAGAATCAAAGGATGAAGGAACATCATGATCAGGCCAATTTACATAATGAAACTGATGTACTCGACGCGATTCCTAAAACGATAAGAAGGATGTTGCATTATTTATAAAACTGTTCCTTATGAGAATGTGCTTTTTCTCACATTTCTCATTAGTGATGAGCAACTGTACCACACTAAAGGAACTCATATAAATATATCTTTGTGTGAATTGCTAAGACTGGTCTATTTGGAAGACCTATTGAGTTTTACAATAATGGGAGAAAAGGCAGAACCTAAAGCAATCCAACTTTCCAACTTATACACCTTTATTTATTTGGGATACTACTATGCAATAGTCTATCAAAATAAATTAAAAATGAAGATATACCACCAGATGAAGAAAAAGTCAGGAAGATACTAGATTGTGCAGAAATGGATAAATTATTACATTGAAAATTAAACAGAAAGGAGATGTAGAATATAATCAAATATGGAATTTATTTTACCAATGGTTGGAAAAAAGGGGTGGAGATTAAGCATGCAAATTTGTATTAAATTAAATACCCAGACAACACGATGTTTATTAAGCACAGGGGTCTTCAAACTTGACAGCTTTAAGACTTGTGGACTTTAACTCCCAGAATTCCTGAGCTAACATGACTGGAGGAGGAATTCTGGGAGTTGAAGTCCACCAGTCTTAAACTTGCCAAGTTTGAAGACCCTCGATTAAGCACTAAGAAATGTTATTTAATAGAAAATCAATTAAAACTTAAAAGAAAATAAAGAATTGCACTTGGGGGGAAAAATAACCTTGGGTTTGGTAAAAGTACAAGGTTTAATGTTCAACTTCTATAGACTTTTAGATTTTAATGCACTGGAAAGCTGCAAGATCAAAAATCTAAAATCAAGGGCCGCTTTAAGACCTGTGGACTGCAACTCCCAGAATTCATGCTGGCTGAGGAATTCTGAGAATTAAAGTCCACAGGTCTTAAAAGTTGGCCAAGGTTGGACACACCCACACACAATCTAAATCCTATTTGCAAAACCCACAGCAAGCTTAGTCCGGATTCCAAGGTATTTTAGAGCTGATCACCTGAGACAAAGGGAAATCCAGTTGGGAAAGGCATCGGGTGGCCTCACATGGCAACAAAGACCCCTTAAATGCAAAAAAATAAGTAACGGAAGGCATATCGTCTGAAAGCCAAGATCCCCAAAAGGATCCAGATGGCTGATGTGAACCTTCTGCGTGATTTGGAAGTTCTGTTTCCATCACCCTTGTGGGATCAAGAACCATCTCCCCATTGCTGTTGACTAGGGCTTTTCATTCTTATTATTAGACCAGTGACTAACACTGGCTTTTTGCCCCCAGGCTATTACTGCTAGTCATTAAGCCTTTCTTTAGCTAAAAACAGTTTGCTCAGACTCTTCCTGCCTTGTTTCGAATGAAAAATAGGATGTTTCACATTAGTCCTTCCAAACTATCGGACATAAATAAGTCAAATAGCACGCTGCCCTATTCTCGGACTTCCTTTAGCTGAAAAGGGGACACTGCCCAGCTAAAAGCACAACTGTTTATAAAAATGAAAAAGAAAAAAAAACCCTAACAGGTAACAAAGAACAAAAAGGAACATTTTATCTTTTGTCAGGGGTCTGAGACCATCAGAATAACAGGGTTGGAGGGGACCTTGGAGGTCACCTATTCCAATCCCTTCTGCTCAAGCAGGAGATCCTATACCATTCCAGACAAAAGGCTGTCCAGTCTCTTCTTAAAAGCCTCCAGTGATGGAGTACTCACAACTTCTGAAGATTCCTAAATCCTCAAATTCCCATTAATTTAAGCTAAACAGAATTTACCTGCCGACTCTCACAAACTGAGAGCCATTCCTTTGTTCTATTAAAGTGCCAAAAACTGTCAAAAACAAAACAATTCAAAATAAGCATCATAGCACGTTTAGCTTGATTGGGGAAAGAGTGTTTTACCTACTTACATTCTGATATTCGATCAGCAGGGTTCTAATATAGTAATCCTCTCTGACCTGTTCAGCTTCCTAAACAGAGAGAGGACAGATTAAAATTTCACCCAATTTTATACTTAGCCTTACATACACTCGCCAAAAAGTCAACCACAAACCATGATTTATAAAGCTTGATGGAAGCAGCAGTAAATTTTGCTCAGATTGACCAGTCTATCCAGGTTTGTGCAAAACATCAAACTGTGGCAGAAAGGGAGGGAGGGAAGAAGGAAGATCTGCCAATCATCTAATTGCATCAAAATTGACAAGAAGGGAAATGTCAAGAGATACCCATAGCATGATTTCTTGTTGAACTATAATCTGAATAAGGTTAAGATACAATTTATTTTGAAGTATAATTTTGAGGGAAAATGCTCCATTATTAATCACACATTTTTATTCTAATCTATTGTCTGAACAAGGTATTGATGTAGCATCACCAAGTCTTAAAAAAGCCCTGCTTTTGTTTCTCATTAATCTATTCAAAGTAAAAGCACTTCAGAGCCACGAGTGACTAATTCATGTAACTGCAGAAGAATGCAAAACAGGTTTATGTGTTCAATGTTCACACAACTGTGCACATTAAGCACAAATTACAACTTCATTAAAAGGCAACCGATCATAAAAACACTTACGCAAGAAATGTGGAATGGTCCAAATGAGATGCTTTCTTCTCCATACAGCGGCCAGTAGCGTTCACATTTTTTCTGATAACAGAATGAAGAGTTTTTTAAAAATATACACACACTCTGAAACGCATACATTTTAGACTTTCACTGGATAAAACCCTCCTAATCTTTTTAGTTCACAGTCTACTTTATTGGTTTATTCACATTTAAATGTTTCTGAAACTTGAAATTTCAGAGCAGTGTTAGGATTGGCCTTGGCGTCTGAAAATTCAGCCTTACAAATGTTTATAAACTGGTTGATTTACGCGGCACAATAAAATACTCAATGCTATTTGATTTAAAACAGACTCTTGAGACACCAGTAAATGAAGTTAATAAACTAATTGTGGTCTTCTCTAGGGATTTTTTTTGTCACTAAGTAAATATAAAACCATTTCATTGAGTTTTAATTTCATTCTCACCCGTAGCAAATTTGGCAAGGAAACGAATGGGATTCATACATACCCTTCCCATTTCAAATTCCCGACAGGCCATTACAATAATCTGGGGAGGAAAGGAAAAAAAAAACCCAAATGTGTCTACAAAACATTGCCAAAATTCTCTGCCAATACATGTGGGTAGGTTGCATTTTGTATCAGCGAATAGAATAGAATAGAATAGAATAGAATAGAATAGAATAGAATAGAATAGAATAGAATAGAGTTCTTTATTGGCCAAGTGTGATTGGACACACCAAGAATTTGATGCAAATGCTCTCAGTGTATATAAAAGGAAAGATACATTCGTCAAGAATCATCAGATACAATTCTTAATGATAGTTATACGATACAATAAGCAATCAAATCATACTAGGAAACAGTCAATATAGATCCTAAGTATACGAGCGACAAAGTTACAGTCATACAGATAAGTGAGAGGAGATGGGTGATAAAGAGTGATGAGACGATTAATAGTAATAGTAGTGCAGACTTTGTAAATAGTTGGACAGTGTTGAGGGAATTATTTGTTTAGCAGCGTAACGGCATGTGGGGAAAAAACTCCCCTTGTGTCTAGTTGTTCTGGTGTGCAGGGCTCTATAGCAGCGTTTTGAGGGAAGGAGTTGAAACTGTTTGTGTCCAGGATGTGAGAGGCCTGTAGATATTTTCACAGCCCTCTTTTTAACTCGGGGTGCAGTATACAGGTCCTCCATGGAAGGCAGGTTGGTAGCAATTGTTTTTTCTGCAGTTCTAATTACCCTCTGAAGTCTGTGTCTGTCCTGTTGGGTTGCAGAACCAAACCAGACAGTTATAGAGGTGCAGGTGACAGACTCAACCGAAGCTTCCAATGTAAACTTCAGCCCTATGGACTTAAAAGCCACAGGAAGTCCTGGGACTTAGGACCATGATTGAGCCCAAAATTTCCTTTGCTAAGCAAATTAAGCAACTAATTCTTTTTAAGCCAATTGAGTTTTGCCTCATTTTTGCGACCTTTCTTGCCACCGTTGTAAAGCGAATCACTGCGGTTAAGTTAAGGACACGGTTGCCAAAGTGAATCTGGCTCCCCCGTTGACCTTGCTTGTCAGAAGGTCGTCAAAGGGGGATTCACGTGACACTTCCCCCCACAGGGATGCTGCGACCATCATAAATATGAGTCAGTTGCCAAGGAGGGGGGCGTCCTGAATTTTGATCAGGTGACCGTGGGGGACGGTCGTAAAGGTCGTAACTGTGAAAAACGGGCGTAAGTCACTTTTTTCAGCGCCGTTGTAACTTTGAGCTGTTGTTAAGTCAAGAGCAATCTGTATTTAAGATACTTACTGCTACATTGTACTCCCATATCATCCTCCAGAAATCAATGACTGTGTTTGCTAGTGGTCCCTGGGTTGCAACGTACGCTTTTGGTCCATGTACTCCCTGAAATTGCAACGTGCGCATGAGTATTATTACAGACCCAGGTGCATTTGAAGATTGCTCTTATGCATAAAAAGGTCCAAACAAGATTGTTCCAGAGATACCATGTTTCCCCCAAAATAAGACCCTGTCTTATGGGAGTTTTTTTGCCACCAAAATAGACGCCAGGTCATATTTTCAGGGGATGCCATCCACTGACTAACCTCACTTGTGTGCGTCGCCCCCGGCCTCCTTTTCGCTGTCAGAGGCCTTCAGGAGCTTCTTCTGAACTTTCCTGAAGGCCTTTTCAGCCAATAACAGATTGATCTGGAGCTCTGTTATTAGCTACAGAGCCTTTAGGAAAGCCTTACTGGCTGCAGAAGACAGGGCAGGTGTCGGGGTGTGCAAGGCCTGGCTACAACTGTCCAAAGGTAAGTAGTAGGGCAGCTCCACAGCCCCCCATCCCCACCGTAGCTTTTTACACGTCCACTGGAGTGGGTGGGATCTTAATTAGGGCTTATTTTGGGGGGTGATTTTTACACATGTAAAAATCAAGCTAGAACTTACTTTCAGGGTAGGTTGTATTTTCGGGGAAACAGGATAGATGCGATCCAAAGTAGCTCAATTTTAAAAATGGATGCAAAATGTCAACAAACCCTCCTTTTCAAACCAAAAGGAGCATGTAAAGAAATCCTAGACAAATACCAATTTTTATTAATGAAAATACAAGTTCATACAAACCCTCACATTAAAAAAAAAAGCACTGTTTACAGCCCAAATGCTCAGGAAGCATTATGGTTTTTTTCCCCCACAGCTGCAGACTGCAAAATGTAAGAATTGTTTTCTTTAACTGATATCTCTTCCTATTGGCCTCCTTTTCCCAAAGTTGAAAGTTTAGTTTTTTAAAAAAGTCAACAAAACCAACATCCAATTTTGAGATTTCATTTAAAGGACACGGGACGCTATTAAGAATCGCCTAATCTGGTTTTGAGGGAAAGGCGCTTACCGATGCAAGGATACAGAGCCCTAAAATCTAACCCATAATAACTATTTTCCATTATATAAGCTGCTCATAGAAGGACAAATGGAACTGATGGATGACGTAGGGTATTCCCTAAAGGAGATGCATTGCTAGTGAACCAGGAAACTGAGTTGGATAACTTTCTTTACCGGATAAACAAAAGATTTCTGTTAAAATCTTGAAGAATAACAAGCAAAATGAATTTTTTTACATACTGGATACACAAAAAGGAATGTTAACATTCTGAATGATTTCTCGCTTAAGAAAACAAATGAACAGAAAACCTAGAGCTCTGGGACTTTTTTTTTTTTTTGAAGGGATTAAAAAATAAGATCCTTAAAAACTTTGAGAAGGAATCCAAAGTCAGCTTATTCAAGCAGGGCTAAAAGAAAAAAAGTATGTATTACTGCATTTTTACTGACAATGAATGATTGACAAAATGTTTAAATTTGTTATTTTACTTAAAAGATGTGCTATGGGGTGAAGAGAGATTGGATTGGATTTTATTCTATTCTATTCTATTATAATCTATTCTATTTATTTATTTTGAGAGATTGTATTTTATTTAGAGATGATGATATGCTATTAAAATTGTATTTACTTACGGGGTAAAGGGGAAAATTACACTTTCTTTTTTCTTACACTTTCTTTTGTATTTTATTGTTTGCATTTTTATAGTACCAGTAATTAGTACTTGCTTTGATTTTTTTTCATTTATAATTCTTAAGAAAATTGTTAGAGAAAAATAATAAGCTGCTTCGGGGATCCTATTCCATTGCAGGAATAATACACATGATTGCTTCTGCAATATAAACAAACAGAACAAATGACATTAATTTACTTCTGCCTTCTAGAAGAATTATATGTTAATTCTTGATTAACGTGTTATATTTCCAAAGGCAGAAATAAAAAGGTTTCAAAATTTGCTTGTACTTTGCAACAAACCTATCACATGCTAATAGCTGATTGTTATTCATTTACTAATATATTCAAATCTCTTAACCAAAGCCTCTTATTCAGTTCCAAGTTACCACAGTCAGTTAAACAGGTTGTTTGCACATTGCTAAAATTAGAGATTTTGTTTTCTTTGGTTTTGTGACTAATTTTGCTCTATTAGTTTGGCAATTATTGTTTCCTGAACTAATAGTTTACGGGGGTCATCTTTATTTGTTTGAGGTATTTTTGGAGGGGAGGGGTTAGCTTCTTAGCATTCAAGCTCAACCACACACAATATTTCCATACCAAAAATGGATCTCCAGGGAGAAATTTAAGTCAAGTCTTTTGAGGTATTCTCACACACACACACACACACACACACACACACACACGTTACCCAAGGTAATAAAATGATTACATACCTTAATAAAATTTGCATTGATGTAGTCAGAATCTTGGGTGGGAGTTTTTAACGTCAGTTTAACTCTACTGTGATCAACTGAAATACAACAGATTTTGGGGAGAAAAAATGACATTGCAAGCTAGCAAAGAAATACCAACGATAGGCAGTCCTCTTAAATAACAACTCAATTCCTTTAGCTAACCCTAAGTGTAAGTGCCAATAGTCCTCAAATTACACATATGATTGAGACCGGAATCTGTCATGGAGCAAAGAAACGGTTAGGCAAAACGGACACGCGACTCCTTTGCTCAACAACCACAATCCCGGCCCCTCTGGATGCAGTTGTTAAGCTGTCTCCCAGGTCATTAATCCGATGAAGTGCTGCCGCCAAAGGATTTCAACCCCATGTGGAGCTGAAATCCTTCCAGCAGGCAGCCCTATTGATCTTAAATGTTGCTACAGCCTCATTTCGTTTCTTCCATGCACAGATGGGAAATCCTTTGGGAGGGTGGGAGGAGCTACAGGAACAGACCTAAAATCTTCAGGAATTCAGCTCTGTTCCTGCATCCTCACAGTAAGTTTCCCCCCACTTCCTTTTGCATGAAGGGAAATCCTTTATGTGGCAGCAGGCTGAAGATTTCAGCTCCATTCCTGCAACCCATGGGAAACTTCAGCTCCGCTCCCTCCCCTGTGCTGGCATCCCAACTGACCTTCCGGGGAAGTCACTAAAGAAGATTACAAACCTTCTTGGCAACCGGCTGTAAAGATGCAAATCATAACATTGTAAAGACGTGCCACTTTATGACAGCTGGAAGCGCTTTACAAGCTTGTACAATAATCTTTTCAAGGACATTGTAACCGTTGGATAGTCATTAAAAGGCTGGTCATATGTCAAGGACTTCACTGCCACAACAGGCAGTGAAGAGAGATAGTTCTTTATTTTGTTGCATTTAGAAGATAAAAAGCAGCCAAGAAAAACAAGGCAAGTGTCATTATTTAAAATGCCAATACTACAGAACAGAAATTATTACCTATATATTTAAACTTTCATTTTCATTCTAGTGAAACGTTCACAAATGTGGTTCTTGCTTTCTTTGAAGTTATCACTTAAATATCACGTACGTTCAAATAAAATACGATCAGAAACTATATACTGTGCACAGTGAATATTCATTCCAGCTTTTCTCTCTTTTTTCTCCTAAGTTGTAAGAAATGTGACTTTTTGAAACTAGGTGGGCATATCTACCAATATTTGATGATTCAAAAAAAAAGTTTTGCTACATTAGTTTCGCCATGAAACTTAATATTTTTTTAAAAAAACACTGGAGTATTTAAATAGAAGATGCAAACATGGCAAACAGAAAAATAAGGATTAATTCAGTCAGATGGAACATCTTAGGAAAAAATATTCTTTTCTATAAATAATTACCAACTAATTCACCTACGTACAACACTGTAAATGTTAACAGAAAGATAGAAAAGTTATTAAAAAGAAAAGAGATTCAGACTTACATGGCAGTATATCCTTATATCTGTTCTTTTTCACATTTTCTTCTTTCTCCCCAGTGATGGTTGGGTAGATCTTTTCTGTTCTATATTTTGTTGACAACCTCCTCAGTCTCTATAATTAAAATATTCTAAATTGTTACTTATTTAACGGCTCCAAATCCTCTTTCCATGTAGCATGTACTTCAAAAGGAATATTTTTCTCTACTTTCTTCTACAACTTTTTCCCATGTATTTACATAAACCATAATAAACACATACACACCATGAACCACTTATTTCCAAAAGTAGGGACAAGTTATACAGGGAGGGGAAAAAGTATTCTAGTATTAGCTATCCAACTGCTTAGTTGTGTTCAGAAACAAATGACCAGAGTTATTGTTGATTAAAAATTGGCCGTGTAACTTGGAGCCAAATGAGAGCAAGATTTAAGATACAGGAATGTACACAATTTTCTGACACTTGTTCTTTTTTTTTTTCCAATCTGCTGAGCTTCCAAGAGGAATGCAGTCGTGTAATACAGTAAAGCCTAATAATAGAGAAGAATTTTTACGGCATTGTTAGCTCTCGTTTTATCAGCTGTAACTGTTTGCATAGATTCTAAGCCACAAAAACATATGCAACATTGTTTGCTAAGGGGAACCATATAAAAAAAGAAAAAAGAAAATGAAAAAGACTATTTTGTGCAACAGAAGTTCAATAAATAAACAATCAAGCACTGCTTAGAACAAGAGTAGTAAATTGCTGGTGAACAGACAACATGAATTTTGGTAAAAGGGACACGTTTATTTTCAGGTTAAGCAGAAGAAATTTATTTTAAGTGACTTATGTCTCATTTACACCTAGACCCGTGATGGTGATCCTATGGCACGCAGACCCATTTGTGCTGGCACGTGAGCCACACGCAAACTTACCTCACTGCGCATGCGCATACCTCACCACTGATTTTCAGCCTGTTTGAGGCCTTTTTTGGCCTCCCAGAGGCTTGAGAAAAGTCTTTGCAGGTCGAAAAATAGGCCTGTTTTGTCACTTCCTGTATTTCCAGAAATAGCGGAAGTGACAAAATGGGCCCATTTTTCGTCCTGCAAAGCCTGCAGAAGCTTTCCTCAAGCCTCTTGGAGGCCAAAAAAGGCCTCAAACAGGCCGAAAATCAGCGGGGAAGTGCAGTGCAGGTGGTGGTGGGGGTTGCGCACGCATTGCCTTCTGGATGCTGGCACACGAGCACACAATTTTTGGCACAAGAGCCCAAAAAGGTTAGCCACCACTGACCTAGACCTTAAAGAATTTTATACATCACCATGTAGGTCAGGCTCCAAAGACCAAGAAAGGCAGATCTCTTTACCGTTCCTCACTTATAGACAGAATCTTGCCAAACTAAAGCAGGCTATCAGCCCCATAAAGCACATACAGGAAATCCTTGACGTACAAGAGTTCATTTAATGACTGTTCAAAGTTACAACAGCACCAAAAAATGTGACTTATAATCATTTTTTCACACTTATGACCGTTGCAGCATCCCATGGTCACGTGATCAAAATTCGGATTGCTGGCAACTGGTTCATATTTATGACGGTTGTGGTATCCGCGGGTCATGTGATCCCCTTTTGCGACCTTCTGACGAGCTAAGTCAATGGGGAAGCCAGATTCACTTAACAACTGGTTACTAAGCTTATCAACTGCAGTGATTCACTGAACAACTGTGCCAAGAAAGGTCATAAAATGGGGCAAAACTCACTTAACAAATGTCTTACTTAACAACAATGTTGGGGGGTTTAATTGGTGTCGCAAGTTGAGGACTTCCTGTAGTTTGGGAACAATTGGGGGGGAGATGTCCTCACCCTCTTTCACTCACACAACTGCGTTGTCTCTTCTTGCTCTAGAATGTTCTTCTTCCTTCCCTCCTGGGAATCCAGGCAACGTCCCATCCCATGATTTCCTCGGACATCTGCCATTGCTCCAGCAGCTCAAAGCAGCACACAGCTAACTTTTCTTCCACATTAAATTCATTTAAAAACCCATTTTGAGTTCTGCTTGTGAAGCACACGGTATGTGAAGGGTGGAAAAAAAATGACACACATCTGAACAGAGGCTGGATTATTTTTAACTGCAAGAATACAATTCCCGATTTAAAACTAGCGCAATAGCAATGTTATCTCTGAGATTAAGTTCACCACCGTATAGTGGAATTTATTTACTGTATCTCTCTCTCCATCAGAGAATACATACCCAACATGAGACAAACTTCTGAGGCACATAAAGAGAAATCCTAATCCAGTTTGTGTAATTTGGGGCAGTTTGTTCTCAAAATCCAGCCTCAAGTGGCTTTTAGGCACCCGCGTTAACATCAGTAGCCAGTTTTTCAAAGTGGTTCTAAACGCCGTAACAGGAAATGCTAAAAAGACTGGTTTCATAAAATGAGCCTCTCATACACTCATTGTACACACACAACCCATGAAGGAATGTCTTTACAAAAGACAGATTAATTAACCTACATTTATCACTTACTTGCCAACTGCATTAGAATATTTTAAATGGGACAAGTCTTTCCAATCGTGAAAATAAACTCCTTTTTAATACCATGTAGAATGAGGAACAAAACACATTGTGCATTACGTTAATTTTTCTCCACAAATGCTTAGCTTTTCCGTATCTGTATATTTTATTTTTCTACTGAATCAGTGGCCAAATTCCTACTGAAAAATGCTACAACAGCCATTATTATTTCTATACATACATACATACATACATACATACATACATACATGCAGGTCTTGGCGTGTTCGGGTCTTTTCTCGTGTAAGATTGAGAGCATCTTGGCAACGTTTCGACGAGGTCCCATTCACCATCTTCAGGCTGGTGCTTTCGGCTTCGTGCTTGTGCAAGCAAAGCGTGATCGGAGCTGCCGTCTCCCTATATATACTGGTGGGGAGGTTGGCTGTGTTGTCATTTCTTGATTGGTTGATGAAGTTGATGTTTGCAGAGTGGCTGGTTTTTTCATAAGAACATGTGTGGCTGAGGTATTGGCTGTGTGTCCATCAGCCTCCTGTGTTGTAACGACCTGGGTAATGGGCTGTGTGATGACTTCTGAGTTCTATTGTTGTGACATCCTGGGTCTTGTGCTGTAATCTCCTGGGTCGTAATGACCTGGGTCATGGGCTGTGTGATGACCTTCTGAGTTCTATTGTTATGACATCCTGGGTCTTGTGCTGTAATCTCCTGGGTCGTTGGCTGTGTTGCAACATCCCGAGGTTTTGTGGTGTAACCTCCTGAGTTCTGTGACGTGATATCCAGAGCGGGTGGTTGTGATGTGACATTCTGGGCTTTGGTTTGGCTCCAAGTTTGAGGCCTTGATATGTGTTCATGGCATGTGTCCATTTGCTTGGTTTGGGGGTCAGGGTATGTGGCAGCTGGAGATGCAGCCGTGGTCTGGTTTCTGGATGGTGGTTGTCTTTCGTCTATGGGATGGGTTTGGGTTTGAGTCTGGTGAGGGAGAATGGTGGTGGTATCATGTGTTGTTTTGGGTCCGGTGTTGTTTTTCGTGGCTGGGGCTTGTTTGTTGATAAGGGCTAGTTTCCAGATGTGTGGTAGGCGGGAGGCATCGTCCCATTTATTCATGTTATGGGGGTGTTTCTCTATTTTGATGGCTTCCCTGATTCCTCTCCTCTGCTTGTGTTTTGCATTTGGAACAGATTTCTTTTCAGTTGGGGAGGGGGAGTAGAATTCCTTAGCATCAGAGCATGTTAATAATAATATAGGAAATACTAATGTTCTGATGATCATTTAACTCTTAAACCACTTCTCACAGTTGTAACTTTGAATGGTCATTAAATGGATGTTTGTTAAGTCAAGGGCTACCTGGAGTAGAGACAGTATTATTAAACGAAATACACTTTTCATGAATAAGTTGTAAAACAAATTAAACTTTAACAACGTAGTGTTAAAATAATAATTTGTAACTCGCATAAGGCAGCAACTTTTATACTTGCCAAGAACTACTGACGGTCATAAATATGGACAGCCCATTAGGAAGGTGCCAGAAAAAAAGAATTTCTTAAATTATGAAAGTAATTCACCACAACTGTGTCCGTAGAACTTATATTACTCTTGCCCTTCATCAACGATTTATTAGCAATTCCTGGAGACCAATAAAATACTTAAAAGTTGTTGTCAGTTGCTTTATTCCTGACTCATCCCCGGAGGCCACACTCCAGAGCAAGTGTATTGGTGTTGTGCGAGTTAAGCAGTAGTGGTGGAAGCATTTTAAGCCTGGTCTTCCTTAGGTTTGGCTTTGATTGAATGCTTTTAAGGAAACCTTCTTTCCTAGGTAACGGTATATCTTTCTAAAGAACAAGTCAGAGGCTCCCATTATGGCGAAGGCTGGGGCCTTGATCTAAAAGGATCAGGTGAGTATAGCAGTTGTATGAACAGCTCTAAATGACCCTGGAATCTCCACTTAAAGACAGAATATGGTTTCCTTCTGCATGAATGGAGGAGAGGAGCAGGAAAAAGAGGGGAGGGCAGGGGAGGAGAGAAAAAAAGGGGAGAGAAGAGAAAAAAGAAGAGAGAAAACAGAGTAGAGGAGAGAGAAGAAAAAAGGAGAATAGAGGAGGGGAGGGGAGGGAAGGGAAGAGACGAGAAGAGAAGAGAGAAAAAGGAAGGGGAGGGGGGAAAAGAGAAAAAAGAAGAGCGAAAAGAGAGAGGAGGAGGGGAGGAGAACAGAAGAGAGAAAAGAGGGAGGGGAGGAAAAAGAAAGGAAAAACTGAAGGTAAAATGCAAGCTTAATGTAAGGTCACCATCTCAACCCACAGACAATAAAAAATAAAACCCTTTTAAAAACTCAGCTCTCTTAAATGGCCAAAAACACGTAAAATGTGCCCTCTTCCAATTTGCCTTCTGCTAAGCACCAAGGAACGTTATTTTCCTACAAAAGGCCCATTTGTGGCAGAGCTCAGCAGAGATTAAACAAACAGCCTAGAAAACCCCCTTGTACTTGGGGCCTTCAACTTCAATAACCCCACCACGGGTGGAATAGTGCATTTAAAAAAAAAAAAAAATTAAAGGAATGTAATGTTGCAATGGCTCCTCGTATTTTAGGACCAGAGGTCAAATGTGTTATGTGTTCAAAACAACACAGGACCGGTTTAGTAATAAGCAGTTAACAGAACAGCTTCTGAAAAAAAATGGGCACTTGTCACAATTACTGCTAGGGACAGAATGAAAAGCCGCGTCTAATTTTGGGAAGAAACTTTCTCCCAGATTAATTGGGGAACATTCCTTTTGATCGCTCATAATAAAGAGAAGCCCAACAATTTGGAGGGGCAATCTGCAGTAGACATGTTTGGAGCCAACCATACGGTAGATTTGCAATCGCCGACAGGACTCAGTGGGATTATGCCACCAAAAACAGATTTGTAAAAACTGAACTTCCTGCTCACCAAACCATGGCTAAGCCATTCTTTAAGGAGCTTTGGTCATTCATTTTATTTTCTTTCTTTTTTTCTGGTACATTCTCTCTCTCCCCCTCCCCCCCCCCCCACTTTTCCCCAAGTGAAAGAATCTCTTTGCTTAAACCAATTAATTTCATTGGTGGAGGAAAAGTTTGGAAGGATTTCTTAGAAAGCGAGGGATTCATCTCTAAAGAGAAAGTGTTATTTGCAATGTTTATGCATAAATCAGCTTCTGTAAGATTGTAGTACAAAGTTGCAAACACACTGCTCCGAAAATAAATATATTTTCCAAGTTGCTTTGTTCATGCAGGAGTATATTTATCATATTTTAAAATACAGCATTTACATCTCTGTCTGTTTGTCTTCACAGACAACCAGAAATGAATCCTTGATCCTTAATACAGGTGCAAAATTCATTTAACGAAGGACTCAGTTAACCACAGAAATGTTAAGCTCAACTGTGGTTGTTAAGACGAGGACTACCTCTCTTTCTCCGTCAATTAAGATATTATCACAGAGCCATCAAGAACATCCTTTCCTAAAATCCACACATGGTTGGAAAAAATGATTAAACAACATATAGATTTGAAACCTGAAATATTTTTATTAAGAATGGTATCTGAAGGTTATAGCAAAGAAAAAACATATCTAATCATACATGTATATTAACAGCAGCTAGAATTATATTTGCTCAGAATTGGAAAGGTGACAAGATACCAGTAGAGGGAAAAGTAATTGAACAATGTGCAGAAATTAACACTGAAAATTAAAGAAAAAGAAGAATCTGAATACTACACAGCATGGAGTTTGTTTTATCAATGGTTAAGAGAATAAAACAAATTAAAATGGATTAGATGTGTATATATAATGCAATAAGATTGTAAAACAGATATGTTGGATATTAGTTATAGGGATATATGATTGTTGTTGTTTTGTTGACAAGTATTAATTATAAACTGTAAGCACATGAAAATGTACCTAATCGACACATGGTTGAAATGGAATGGATCTGTTGTATATAAAAAAAATTTTTAAAAAAAAATTAAAAAAAGAATATCCTTTCCATCCTCTAGAAACTTTGGTTTGCCTTGTTAGACAAAATACTAATAATTACAGGGAAAACCCACTGCAGCTTCAGATTTTAAGAATCTGCTTTATTCCTAAAGGATTTTAATTCTGGAGTCCCATGGAGACAGCAATAAATTACAGGTGACAATTCTTCACACGCTCGCAGCAAAAGGTACGGACTTATTCAATTTCAAATTATGTATTTACAGTCAGAGATCACCAAGCAATAAAAGCCAAAAAAAAGAGTTCAAAGACAAGGAAAGAGAGAAGGAGGAATGTGTGTGTTTGATCTTAGTTGTTGCCTTGTTTTAATTGCTGTGATAATAAGCTTGGCTATTGTGTAGGCGGTTATGCGGTTTGCGTCTCAGAGAAAAAAGTGGGCGTAAAAGTTGTCCATACTACCGGGTGCATTTAGTTTTTTAAAAAAGGGGGGGGGGTTGTGTCCTTTCAAGAGCTTTACACAAATTACAGGTTGTTTAAAAAAAAAAAAAAAAGGACAGGGCAAATTCTCTCAATTTCCCCCAGAGCCACAAGAGTTGAACACCGAGTTACAGGAATATTGCAAAACCTGCCAGATAACATCACAAATGGAAGGATGGATGGATGCTTGACAAACAAAATTCTCTCTTCTAATTTTCTTTCCCACCTTACTCTATCAGATAATCAAAACTAAAAAGCTGACTTGCTTGAAGTTAGGTATTTTTTTATTTATTTCCCGATTGTTAACGGTATTTTTTTATTTATCGTATTTATACAGCAACCTGTATAACGAGTATGGGTTTCCTGACAGTGAGAACAACTGATCAGTGGAAGGAGTTGCCTCTAGAACTTGTGGGTGCTTCCATCGCTGGAAGTTTGTTTTAAAGAAAACCATTTGTCTAGAATGGGATAGTGTCTCCTGCTTGAACAAGGGGTTGGACTAGAAGACCTCCAAGGCCCCTTCCAATTCTGTTATTCTGTTAAATCTTGAGTCTAGACAGCATACATTAAAAAAAAAAACCCTAACAATTAAAAAAATCAACAATTAAATCACCAACCAAAATTAGTAATAATGAAGAGTGGTCCTTATGGGCAGTAAGGCCATCTTATTATGTTACCTATAAACTAGTGTTTGAAATGTCATTGGATCCTAGAATAGACAGAATTGCTTTCTTCTAGTAAAGAATGTGTTAGGGGAATTGCAATCCATTGCAGAGCTGCAGGTGTGAATTCATTGAAAATTCAAAACCCATAAACTGTAAAACTTTAATAAAATTTATTTTTTAAAAAAGAAAATTCAAAGCCCTGATTGTGTTTAAAACCACTTTGAAAAAAAAAAGAAGAGTCTGGCTTATATTTAAATCAATATAAATGATAAAAGTTTTCTCACTGGCTCACAAAATGTTCGGTACTGGTTCAGAGTAGTGTGAGTTTTCATTCAACTTCAAGAGGGAAAAATGCTTTATTCAGGAAAGATCAAAAGAATATATTGGCAGAAGTCTTGCAATATATCCAGCTAGCAGCCCCCCAACAGGACATGTTCATAGATAAGGTCCCCCTGGACCAGATAATCAGCAAGGGTAGAAACTCTGCAGAATATTCATCAATATTTATGATAAAAGCATCCACAGAGTTGTTTTGAAGCTAATGGGCATGGGAAGGCAGAAGTAACAACTGAAGTATCAGTCTTGGTTAATTCCCCCGGAGAGTCGAGGAGGGAAGAATCTGCAATGCCCCCCTCTACATCCATTTTCCGCTAGAATTAATTCAGATTAAAAATGTTGTGGTCTGCCGGCAGTCTGCGCAGACGGCAGCAGTCAGACAGTGGGGAGGAACATGGACTAGTACAGGAATCGGGAGAGGACTCCAATGAGGGTCCTGCATCCGATACAGAGATGGGATCAGGACCATCTGGGAGTGGGGTGCTGACTCTGGAACCTCCAGAATCTGGCAGCAGCAAGGAAAAGGAACAAGGGGAGCCTGTTCCCAGTGCGCATGTGCGCAGAGCTGCCAGAGGCAAGAGCAGCTGAGACAAGAGGGGCGACTCAGGAGTAAGGCTTGGAGGTGATTGCCCCTCCCATAAGGTATAAAGGAAGTGCAAAGGTAGAGAAACCTTTGCAGGAAGCAAAGTTGTTCGCTCTGTTCGGATTAAACCCTGAAGCTCTGTGTGGACTTTGTACTTCGGTTGGTTTTTTACAGTTAATTTGGCACTTTAGTTGTTGGCAGCAATTTAAAAGAGAGAAAGGTGGATGCTTATCTCGAGGGATTGTTTTGGACTTATTACGGGCTGGGAATGAAAATAATTCCCAGCACTGAAATAAAACAAGAGCTGTTTGGACTAATGTTAATAATAATAATAATAAATACTAATGCTCTGATGGTCATTTCAAAAAATCCTTTCTTAGTAAGCACCTAGAAGCCAAGAGGAAGATACATGCCAAATTTCAGGTTTGTAGACATTACGGTTCTGGAGATTTTGTGATGATGCGTGAGTGGCATTTCGCTTATATATATATATAGAGAGAGACTGAAAGCCAGTGATTTATATGGCTACTGCAACATCTCTAGTATCACGAGGTAAAGGCTCAGTTTCTTTCACATTCACACACACATGCACACACACATATTCAAAGAAAGGTATTTATATAAAATTCGTTCAACTTGTCACTCCATGTACAACTCACAAAGTCATATAATCAGTGTTGTTGCCACAAAATGCCAAAAATAGAATTTATCTTCCATTTTTTGCCGCTGACAACTATGTACGTAGTTTTCCCTGATGACTGCAGCAGACAACTTCTTTCCACACTTTGCACTTTAGTGTGCAAAATAATAAAATTAAATACACCCTCCCTTCCCGTTCTCAGAGGTTTTCATCCAAGTATCACCCAAACCGAAGTAATAATTCATAGCTGTCCTTTTTGACTGGTATTTTACCATAATCCTTGTTTGGCTAGCATTAATTTTTTTTGCGCCTTAGCTTCTCTGTCCTCAATTTTTCTAAATGTAAATTCATCTGGTTGCCATGGGATGAGGGAACTTCCAAAAGTAGAGGATCTATTTTTTTTTTACTAGGCCAACAGGAAAGTATGACTGAACTACGTTCAGCAAGACGGCTAAAACAATGCCTTAATTTATGCGCCTGAGAATATATTCTGAAATAGCGCCGCATAACAAAATCCGTTTCTTCTCTCATTTATACAGTGGGACACTAGACAGAAATGCAGAAATTTCAACCCCAAGAGTATCCTCCTTTACATTTTTGTAAATTACATCAATACAGAATAAAAACATAGGCACACAGAAGTAGCCCTTGAATTACAAATTTCATTTAGTGACTGTTCAAAGTTACAAGAGCATTGAAAAAAAGTAACTTATGACCATTTTTCACACTTACGACCATTGCAGCATCCCTTAGGGTCACATGATCAAAATTCGGATGCTTGCCAGCCCGACTCACATTTACGATGGTTGCAGTGCCCTGCAATTCCCCTTTTGTGACCTTCTGACAAGCGAAGTCAATAGGGAAGCCAGATTCACTTAACGACCGTATTGCTGACTTAGGCAATTGCAGGGGTTCACTGAACAACGGCGGCAAGGAAGGTCGTTAAAATGGCACCAAACTCACTTAGTAACTGTCTAGCTTAGCAGCAGATACTTTGGGCTCTAAGCCGAGCTGTCAACTCAAAAACATTTCTCTGGTCTTTTAGAGTTAACAGCAGAAAGGAAGGGGGAAAAGCAGTGCATTCCTTAAATGCTTCACAGATAATTGCTAGGCAGCTGAAACTTCTGGTGGACAAGATTATTACCGGAGAGCACGATTGATGACTCTTGGCTATGGATGTGTCCCATTGAAAAATATATATTCAGGGGGTGGGGAAAGACCAGGGTCAAGGGGGAAATGAATGATGTGTCTCAGAGTCAGCTGCACTCAGCTAGCACCGGCATGTTCCCTCCTAATAAATCTTGTTTTAACTCTGAGAAATGTGGCTAGAGACTCATGATTTGAATGGGAGTGGATGCCAGAGCCCTGATACAAGCACTGCTTGGATCAGGCCAATCAATGTAAAGTAGTCGAAAAAGGGAATTTTGTAAATGGACACGAGCAAGCTCCTTTTTCCACAAAACCCGAATCCGTTACCCACAAAGTCTTCCCTGGTAACCTCTCTGACAATCGTAGAGCGAAGTTGTCATGTACACATATGTGATCATCAGGAAGTCTCCAAGCAACTGCCCCCATTTCCCCTCCCATCCAGGTCTTCATTGAATCCCTTAGCAGCCTTGGCCCAATGCTCAGATGTTACATTCGGATGCTTCGTGCAACCTTCGTATAAAATATTGACACTTCCCAGAACTGGATTGCAGTGGTGTTTTTTTTTTTTTCTTCCTATCAGGGCAATCTGATCTACCCAATATGGGACAGATCCAGTGGTCGGCTACAGGCGGTTTGGACCGGTTCGCCCGTACCGGTAGTTCCGACCACCAGCTGGGCCCACTCACCCCAGTGCTATCCTGTCCTATATATCTCACTCTCTGGTTCGCTCACTCACTCGCTCGCCCAGCCACCACAGCCTGGCTGATTTCCACGTCTCGCCCGCTCAATTCACTGCGGCTGCCCAAGAAAGCGCATGAAATCGTGTGCTTGAAGCTGCGCGCTCACATTTTCAATTCTGTACTAGGCGAACTGATTGTTAAATTACGTGAAGTCCACCTCTGGAAAGCGCATACTGCTTCCACTTTCCAGGAGCCATACCCTTCCGGGTTCAAATCCGGGAAGGGTAGGTCTAGCTGACGAGAGCTAAATAGCTTGAAGTAGGTCTATACTAGTCTCCCTTTATTTCTTTGTCGGCAAATACTGTATAAATTTAATACAAACTGGATTGCAGTTTTATATTGTGGTGAGCCAAAGGTTCTTTGACAGAGACACTGGCAGGGAAGAAATTATGAATCAACGATAGTCGGTAGTTCTTCGTCTTCATCACCAATCCACGACAAAACTGGAGATCTGGTCTAAATAAGTAACTGCATTTATTGGTCTAGGAAAAGGCCCTGCAGATTTATGAATGGCATAAGGCTTCGTAAGCAAAAGGCAGTGAGAATTCTCACCTCGCTTTTTCTCAGGTTTGACTTTATCCACAAGTCCTGTCCGTTATCGTTTACACGAAAGCAAGATACGGAACTTGAAAGATTTCAAAATATTAAACAATGCCTTCAAGGTAGAACCATAATCAAGTGCAACATTTAGATGGCCAAGTGATGTAGTTGTTAAGCGGGTTTTGCCCCAATTTATGACTTTTCCTGCCACGGTTCCTAAGTAACTCTCTGCACTTGTTAAGTTAGCAACATGGTTCGGTGAATCTGACTTTGTCAGGTCACAAGAGGGGATCCCTGTGACTCTGGGATACTGCAACGGTCATAAATATGAGTCAGTGGACAAGCCTTTGACTTTTGATCATGTGACCCTGGGGAGGCATGACAAACGGACGTTAAGTCACTTTATTTCAGGGCTGTTGTAACTTCGCACGGTCACCAAAGGACCTGTTGTAAATTGAGAACTATTTACTACTCCTAGCATAGAAGCTGATCTTGGAAAGTAAGCTGCAACAGAGAAGACTCAACTTTTTGGGCCTCACCTAAAGCAGGAAACCTGGAGTGGACCTTGCTTATTAAATCTTACTTTTGAATATTAGAAACTAGCTCGATACACGTGCTTTGCTATGAAAATACCTGACCAGGCTTAGTTTTTGGAGAGGAAAATAAGGGGGAGGGAGAGAAATTGTGCCTCTGCCTACCAGTATTCATCTGACTTGCGTCCTGTCAGTGTGTGAGAGTTGAGAGCTGTTTGGAAACTGAAATATTTGCTATGTGAGCCAAGGAGACAGCAAGGAGCCTGGGCGTGGCTTGGCTCAACTGTTCTGTACTAAAGCTGCTTGCTGCTGTGAAACTAAAACTAAAACTGAAACTCCTCTCCTTTGCTTGTTTTGCATTTGGAAGAGATTTCTTTTCAGGTGGGGAGGGGGAATAGAATTTAGCATCAGAGCGTGTTAAGAATAATAATGTATAAAGGAAATACTAATGCTCTGATGGCCATTTGGAAAAATCCTTTCTTAGTGAGCACCTAGAAGCCAAGAGGAACATAAGTGCCAAATTTCACGTTTGTAGGCTTTATGGAGATTTTGTGATGATGTATGAGTGGTATTTCGCTTTTATATAGATAGATTTAGATGGACTAAAAATACAAGCCCATATAGTAAACCCCCACTTAACCCCAACTTAATTTTCCTGTCAAGGATACAACAGATAAATCTTTCAGGAGGACTACCTGTATAGAGACAAGGGGTCCTGGAATTTAAACCTAACACACACACACACACACACACACACACAGAGAGAGAGAAATCGAGAAACAAATAATAATCAGAGAAACAAATAACCAGAGTAACTTTGCTAAAAATCTGGAACCCGCAAGGCAGCCACCGTCCAGCAACCATGTTGTATCGTGACTGTCTATCATCAAGCGCTGAATATCCATGTTTGCTGTTAAGGAGGTTTTATGCAGGCGAGAAAAATTGAGCCATTATGGAGTACCAGAGCAGCTGAACGGGCCACGGATTGTCGAAAGCCAACTAAAACAAATACACTGTATGTTCTCACTGGAACAGACTCTTGGAGACATCCGGCGAACTTCAGCAAGTTAGAATGGAGGAGAACAATGGGAGGATGACTGACATCCTTTTTACACAACCGTCTTACACACACACAAAAAAAAAAACCCAGGCGCATTTGAGATCGTCTCAAAGCCTTCTCACAACAACAGAAACCGGATCAAGGCCAATTTCCACGCAAGGAGGTGGTTCCCAGAGCCGGTGAAAAAAATCAGCACTTAATGCTGAAGTTCTTGATACTCCAGGCTGGTATTTGTGTAAAGGCAATAAAGGCACTGAACTGGACTACCAATCTGAGATACATCCCACCCCCATGGCAAAAGATAAGGCCATCCAGTGTGGGTAGTCCTCAAATTACGACCATCACTGAGCCCAATAGAAGCCGTATGCTCTATCCCAGGGGTCACCAATCAGTGGGCCGGGGACCACTGGTGGTCCGCAGAGAAATGTCACCTCCAAAGCAATTAATCCAGGCTGCACAGGAACACAAGGTTGCGTCGCCCACATGGCCCGCTTCTTTCTTCTTCTGCTTTTGACTGCATGCAAGGAAAGCAACAGAAATCTTTCTCTCCCTCAAACTCCGCCAGAAAGGAGCCTGGACTAACCAGTATCTCAGCTACTACAGAAAACCACATAGGGAGGGAGGGAGGGGGAAAAGGGAGGGAGGGGGAAAGAAGAGGAGAGGGGGGGTGGATGGATATAAAGACAGAGAGACAGATACAGGCAAACTGATATGTAGATTAGATATTAGATAGATAGATAGATAGACAGACAGACAGACAGACATAGTGAGATGATAGATAGATAGATAGATAGATAGATAGATAGATAGATAGATAGATAGATAGATAGATAGATAGATAGATAGACAGAGATATTCAGACAGACTGATATATAGATGAGATATAGACATAATTAGATATAAAGACAGAGACAGATTCAAACAGACACTGATATATAGATTAGATAGACATAGATATACAGAGAGAGATTCAGAGACAGACTGATATATAGATGATTAGATATTGAGAGACATAGACAGATAGATATATATAAAGACAGATTCAGACAGACTGATATATAGATGATTACATATTGACAGATATAGATGATTAGAGATTAGACATGGATACAGACAGACCAATAGATGATTAGATATACAGTCACTAAATGAAATTAGTGACTAATTTGAAATGTTTCAAATTGAGGACTACCTAGTACTAGTAGTATAGACGACTATTCTTGGAGAGTAAGCTGCAGCAGAGAAGACTCAACTCCTTGGGCCTTACCTAAGGCAGGCAAACTGGAGCAAACCTACCTTACCAAATCTTACTGTTTGAATATTAGAAATTTAGATTGACTAAAAACACAAGCCCCATGTGTTAGACCAGACCTCAGTTTTGCAGTGAAAGATAAATCTTTCATTCAAAACTTCATCTGTTTTTCATGGATGAATAGCCATTAAATCAAAGACCTGTCCATTAAATAGAGGCTTTATTGCAAATGGTGCCATTAATGTCAATTACATAATTGTGTAATTGATGCAAATTGATGTAAGAGAAATAAATTTGGATTTAATGGACAAGCCCTCTGAATGGTCCATGAAATTGAGATTTTTCCTGCATAAACTTAATACAGCTGGAAACCAACTGATAGTCAACACAGATAAATATTTCACCCTCTTTCCCCCCCCCCCTCATCACATATAAATAGAAACTACATTTTACTTTATTAGAAGACGCATTATAAAGGCATTTTATTTGTAGCAGGTCTCTTAAAAAGAAAATTTTCATTACAGTAAAATATGTAATATTCACTGCATATTTCAAAAGCTTACATTTCAACTGCAGTAACTCACAGGACAAAGCAAATTTCAGGTGCAGAGGCTAAACAAAATTCCCTTTCAAAAATACTCATCACTGTATAAATTCATCCATTAAAAATACAAACTTCCTATCAAAATTATTTTCTAGCATATGCTGTTCTGGCAACAAGGTAAGATCTCTGTATTTCAAGCACGATTAGGATCAAATCTTGCTACGATATCTACAGATTTCCTGCAATTTCCAGGTTCATTTATGTAGCTTTTGACAGTAAGCAGCATACAAGTAGTCCTCAGCTTACAACAGTTCATTTAGTGACTGTTCCCATTTACAAGGCAACAACAAAAGTGACTTTGAACCATTTTTTTCACCCTTTGGAGCATCCCCCATGGTCACGTGATCAAAAATTGAGATGCTTGGCAACTGACTCATATTTACGACCATTGCTGTGTCCCGGGAAAATGGGATCAGCCCCTATTGGTTTACAGGGAAGCCAGAATCACTTAACAACCGTGGCAAGACAGGTGGTAAACTGGGAGCAAAACTCACTTAACAAACGTCTCCCTTAGCAACAAAAACATTGAGCTCATTTCTGAGGATTTCTGAGGACCTGCAAGTGTACACAGGGAACAAAACCAGAGGTGGCATTCAGCAGGTTCCGACTAGTTCTGGAGAACCGGTAGTGGAAATTTTGAGTAGTTTGGAGAACTGGAAAATACCACCCCTGACTGACCCCGTCCCATCTATTATCTGCCTGTCATTGAGTCCCAGATGATTGGCTGGGTCTTCTTTTGTTGCTCTGAACAGGAGAACGGAGCTGGAAAACAGGTTAGTGAGGTGGGGAGCAGAGGTAGTATTTGGCAGGTTCTGACCAGTTCTGGAGAACCGGTAGCAGAAATTTTGAGTAGTTTGGAGAACCGGCAAATACCACCTCTGACTGTCCCCGCCAACCCCATCTATTCTCCGCCTCCCATTGAGTCCCAGCTGATCGGCTGGGTCTTCTTTGGTTGCCCTGCACAGGAGAACAGAGCTGGAAAGCAGGTTAGTGGGGTGGGGAGGGAAGGGGGATTTTGCAGTATCCTTCCCCTGCCACGCCTACCAAGCCACACCCACAGAACCGGTAGTAAAAAAAAAATGTGAATCCCACCACTGAACAAAACCCACACTTCCCTATCACCGATGACATTATGTAGTTGGGTGATAAAATGTCTGCCAGGGAAGAGCCAAGCTCAGAGACAACCAGGACTTCCAGAGGTACAAATATTTCAGTCTCTTATCTGAAATTGTATAGGTTCAGGCAGGAGCTCAGGGGCTGGACTAGAAGACCTCCCAGGTCCCTTCCAGCTCTTTCATTCATTCTCTTCTCACTATATCCTCTCCTATTAGAACACAAGGACTTGCACCTTTGTTTCACAACAACATGCAAAGCGCAAGAGCTCTGATGAAACGCACAAGGATCACATTCTTAACTTCCTCACAATGTATATTCCAGATTTATGAAAGAGTCTGACAGCAGCTTAGACCATGTGCACCAAGGTACCCTCAAAGTATGCCGGGGAGAAAAAAAAACAACCTAGATTTCTAGTTGTTGTTTTTTCAATTTGCCCTGTGAGGAACAATGGGATCTTTTCAGCCAGAAGTGTCTCATTTCTTTTCTTTTTTTTTATTTCCAGGCTTTTCTAAATCAGCAAGAGGAAGACGATTCCTAAATCCACTTCCTCTTCCCAGGCCTCAAACCCGGCCCAACTTTCGACAGCCTCCTGGATCTTTCACAACATCCCGCGCAGCCGCTTCCCCTGTCCACCGGTTTGACCCTGGCTTGGAAAACTGTCTGTCTTTCCAACCCAAAACAGCGGTGGCTCTCTCCACACAGGTTGTTTTCTGCTCAGGCTTCCATAGGATGCCCTCGGACCGATCCTTAAAAGGAACTAGCCCCGCGATCCACAAACGGATGTCGTCCCATCCTGTCCATCTAGCCAAGGGGTGTGTGGGGGGGGTGTAAAAATACATCCAAAGACGACGGAGCTGGAACCAGTTGTTAGGCTAAATATGGGGGAAGCCCGGGCCCCATTAAGGCTACCAGCTAAAAAAAGGCTGCCAGGCTCCTTAAAAAGATCTAATGAGGAAAATACGGCCGGTGAAGGCCAGGGGAGAGAGAGAAAGAGATGGAAAGAGAGTGTGATAGAAAAAGAGAGGGAAAGAGGGGGGTGGAGGAGAGAAAAGAGATGGAAAGAGAGTGTGATAGAAAGAGAGGGAAAGAGAGAGAGGGAGGGAGGGAGGGAGGGATGGAGGAAAGAGAGATGGAAAGAGAGTGTGATAGAAAGAGAGAGAGGGAAAGAGAGAGAGAAAGGGAGGGAGGGAAAAGGAAAGAGAGTGAGAAGAGAGAGAGAGAGAAAAGGCCACCATCCCCATTAAAGCAAGGGGAGAAGATGGTGGGCAGGACCTGGAAAGTCTTTCTCTCTCTCTCTCTCTCTCTCACACACACACACACACACACACACACACACAGACCGGTGTGGAGAAAGAGGAAAAAGGAAGAATTACATCACCAGTCCAGAAGAAGGGTTTCAAAAAAAAAAAAGGGAGGGGGGGAGCTGTGAATCTGCCCACCTTGATGAAAACTGCAATCCCCAGGGAAAAAGAATGCGGGGGAAGGAGGGAGAAGGGAGAGGAAGAGAGGGAAGGGGAGAAAGGAAGGGAAAGAAAAGGAGATGTGGATAAGGGGGAGGAAGGAAAAAATGGAATGGAGGAAGAAAGGAAGGAGAGAGAAAAGGGGAGGGAGGGAGGGGAGGATGGAGAGAAAGAAAAAGGGGCGGGAGGGAGGGAAAAAGGAAGGAAGGAGATAGAGAGCAAAAGAAGGAAGGAGAAAAGGAAATGGGAAGGAAGGAAGGAAGGAAGGAGGAAAAGGAAGGAAGGAGAAAAGAAAAGGGAAGGAAGGAAGGAGGGAAGGAAGGAAGGAAAGAAGGAAGGAAAGGAAAGGAAGGAAGGAGAAAAAGAAAACGGAAGGAAGGAAGGAAAAGGAAAGGAAGGAAGGAGAAAAAGAAAAGGAAGGAAGGAAGGAAGGAAGGAAAAGGAAAGGAGGGAAGGAGAAAAGAAAAGGGAAGGAAGGAAGGAAAAGGGAAGGGAAGGAAGGAAGGAAAAGGAAAGGAAGGAAGGAAAAGGAAAGGAAGGAAGGAGAAAAAGAAAAGAAAGAAAGAAAGGAAGGAAGGAAGGAAGGAAGGAGAAAAAGGAAGGAAGGAAAAGGAAAGGAAGGGAGGAAGGAGAAAAAGGAAGGAAGGAAAAGGAAAGGAAGGGAGGAAGGTAGAGGGAGGGAGGGAGGAAAAGACTAGGAAGGACGGACAAGGGAAGGGAGGGAAAGGAAGGGGGCGCCCCGAGGCCTCTCCCAAGCAGGGCCACACAAAAGGCGGCGTTCCCCCACCTCCTGCCAGGCTTCTCCGCTCCCTTCTTCCCCCTCCCTCCCGGGTGAGGGGGGCGCGAGCATCCCTGCGCAGCAACCCCCTCCCTCCCGAGAGGGAGCAGCCCCGCCCTTCTCTCCGCCCCCCGCCCCGCCACCCAGAGCCCGGCGTACCATGAAGTCGGCGGCGAAGTTGTCCTCCCCGTGGCGCTCGGCGGCGTCCTTCATGGCCCTCACGCGCTGGATGAAGCGCCTCAGGATCTCCTCCTGCTGCTCCATCCTCCGCTGACGCTCCGGCGACCCAGCCTGAGGAGGAGCCGCCCCGCCGCCGCCGCCGCCGCCGCCGCCGCCCGGCTTCCTTGCCGCTCCCGCCGCCGCCCAGACTTCCGGCCCCTCCTCAGCGAGCCTTCTTCTTTCCCCCACCCCTTCTCCCGAAGAGGGCCTCCCGACTTCCTCCCCGCCCCTCCCTCCCGCCCTCTCGCTCGTTCTCCGCCAACGCCGAGAGACGAAACGGCGGCGAACGTCCTCTCTTCCACTCCTTCCCTCCCTCCCTCCCCGCTGGCCTGCTTTGCCCGCGCGCAGGCGCAGCCCTCCCCACGTCCTCCACCGGGCCACGCCCCCTCGGCGGGGTCCGCGAGCCCCTGGCGATTGGCTCGGCCGCTTAGTCCCTCCTCTCTCCGTACCGCGGGAGAGCTTCCTTTTTTCTTTTTGCTCCCCCCCCATCCGTAAATGATTCCCTGGGAATGGGCTCGTCCTACGGTTTCGGATCGAGTGCTTTGGGATGTACCATTGAGGTTTGGGGGGCAGAAGAGGAGGCTAAGAGAACCTTTGGAAATACAAGGAGGCTGTAAATGGGGATGGTTGCATCTTCCCAGGTCTGTCATTCAACCTTAGAACAGAACAACACGGATGAACAGGGCGGGAAGGGACCTTTGGAGGTCATCTAGTCCAACCCCACCCAAGCAGCCATTTCTGACAAGGGCTGAGCTCTCCTGAGGGTCCGATTTTGCCCTCTTGTTGCAGGCAGCCCAGTCCTGAAGGTTCCCTGCCAATCCGGGTCAAGGGTATTGTGTGAATGCTATCAACGATACGTTTTTCAATCAGCCTGGCAGGCAGGCGAAGGCTTTAATGCAATGCACAGGAGGAGATCTTGGTTTCTTTCTTATGCACGTTCTGGGGTTACACCCCACCTTTTGCACAGGTCTAAAACGCAGGCAGTCTTCGACTTATGACAGTTCGTTTAGTGGCAGTTCAAACTGAACCGCGGCATTGAAAGAAAAGGGGCTTATGACGGGGTTTTATTGTTCACCCTTACAACCATTGCAGTGTTCCTCCCCATGGTCCCACCATCAACGTTTAGACCCCCCCCCCAGCAACTGACTCGTATTTATGACGGTTGCGACTTAACCACTGCAGCGAATCACTTAACGATGGTGTCAAGAAAGGTCGTAAAACGGGGCAAAACTCACTTAAACAAATGTCTCACTTAACTACAGAAACGTTGGGCTCAATTATGAGCTCCGTTTCCCAACGAGGTAACAGTGCTAGAAGAGAGTGAGCTTTGCTCTTCCTCTTTTTTACAACACCTCTCCTTTGTTCCCTCCACAAACCCTCCTAACACTGATGATGTTACCTAGTTGGGTCATGAAACGTCTGCCAAGAAAACCACCAAGCTCAGAGACCACCAAGGGCCCCTTAGTCCTCCTCCCCGTCTCCTGATCCTTCTCTTCCATCCACACACCCCACTCCTTTCTAGCACTGATGATGTTACCTAGTTGGGTCATGAAATGTCTGCAAGAGCACAACCAAACTCACACCCAAACTCAAACCAAGCCTCACAACTGTCTTCTTTCTCCTCCTTCCTCTTCCCCTCCCCTCTTCTTCCCCCTCCCCTCCCCTCCCCTTCCACTTCCTCCTCCTCCCTCAACTCCCCTTCCGCTTCCACTTCCTCCTTCCCTTCTCCTCTTCCCCTCTTCAAATCTCCCTTCACTGATGTTTTGTTTGATGATGTTACCTAGTTGGGTCATGGAATGTCTGCAAGGAGACCACCAAGCTCAGCACCAGGACACCCCCCCACCGCTTCTCCTTCTCTTCTTCCTCCCCCTCCTCCTCTCCCCCTCCTCCTCCTTTTCTTCCTCCTCCTCCTCCTCTGCAAATCTCCCTCCCTTCTACAATGATGATGTTACCTAGTTGGGTAATGAAACGTCTGCAGAAAGAAACCCACCAAGTTCAAAGAGCACCGAGGACTTATTACCCATGGTTTTACAGATTGCAAATTGGGTAGTCACACGCGGTGACTCAGTGACTAAGACGCTGAGTTTGTCGATCGGAAAGATTGGCCGTTCGGTGGTTCGAATCCCTAGCACCGCGTAACTGCATGAGCTCCCGTCACTTGTCTCAGCTTCTGTCAACCTAGCAATTCGAAAGCACGTTAAAAAATGCAAGTAGAAAAATAGGGACCCCTTCGGTGGGAACAGTGCTCCATGGGCCTTCCAAGGCATTTAGTCATGCCGGCCACATGACCACGGAGACGTCTTCGGACAGCACTGGCTCTTCGGCTTTGTAAGGGAGATGAGCACCGCCCCTAGAGTCGGGAACGACTAGCACGTATGTGTGAGGGGAACCTTTACCTTAGGCTCACGCAACAAACTATCAGATACTAAACCATTTTTAAATTCAATCTTATTGGTGCCAAACATGAATCCAGCTGACAGTTTTCCAAATGTTTTGGGTTAGGGGTTGTTGTTGTTTTTTTGTCTTCTGAAAGTGCAACAGCTGGCCATTTCTCCGGGAGACGCAGAAGGAAGTATAGGCGGACTTCCCAAGAAGCCGACTGACGTGATTTTTTTCATGATGCAGAGGCGAAATTATTTAAAGTAAACAGGAAATGGAATCAGGATGTAAGGTGGACAGCTTTGCTGTCCAGAAATTACAATTAAGAATAAATCTGGGGTCTTAATTTGCTACCATATATGGGGAATAACAAGATGTCCTAACGAAGTGTTTTTGCTCTTAAATCGAAGATAATAATTCAGAAGAGGTTACATTAATTTCACTTAGAAAAGTGTTGTAAAATTACATTTTAGGCTGCTGTAGCTGGATTGGACTAGATCAATCAAATATGATCAATAGAACATAGATGAATAGTATATGATGGAAATTCAGTATATTGGTATATACTAGACTAGCTGGATACCCGTGCTTCGCTACGAAACTATGTGGTCAGGCTTAGTTTTGGGGGAGGAAAATAAGAAGAAAACATTTCTGCCTCTGCCTATCAGCATCCATCAATATTCATCTGGCTAGCGTCCTGTCAGTGTGTGAGAGTTGAGGGCTGTTTGGAAACTGAAGCAGTATTTGCTGTGTGAGCAAAGAGACAGCAAGGAGCCTGGGCGTGGCTTAGCTCAACTGTTCTGTACTAAAGCTGCTTGGTGCTGTGAAGCTAAAACTGAAACTCCACCTCTGCTTGTGTTTTGCATTTGGAGATTTCTTTTCAGGTGGGGAGGTGGAGTAGAACTCCTTAGCACCAGAGCGTGTTAATAATAATAATAATAATAATAATAATAATAATAATGGAAATACTCTAAATGCTCTGATGGTCATTTCGAAAAATCCTTTCTTAGTGAGCCCCTAGAAGCCAAGAGGAACATACGGGCCAATTTTCAAGTTTGTAGGCTTTATGGTTCTGGAGATTTTGTGATAATGCACGAGGGATATTTTGATATATATATAGAGAGAGAGAGAGAGAGAGAGAGAGACAGAGACAGAGACAGAAGAAGAGGAGGAGGAGGAGGAGGAAGAAGAAGGAAGAAGAGGAGGAGGAGAAGGAGGAAGAAGAAGAAAGTGAAGGTGATAGTTGCCAGTTTGGTTTAGACTCTAGTGCAAGGGTCTTCAAACATGGCAAGTTTAAGACTTGTCGATTTCAACTCCCAGAATTCCTGAGCTAACATGACTGGAAGAATTCTGGGAGTTGAAATCCACAAGTCTTACAGCTGTCAAGTTTGAAGACCCCTGCTCTAGATGTTAAGCACCAGGCTAAAAAGCAAGATACTTTTTTTTATTACAAACAGAATTAGATTGGAGAAATTTATTGTATTGAAATAGCTCAAAACATGGTGCCCTTTCTGATGCATTTGCCTTTAATTTCCACAATGCCAAATTAATTAGGTGGAAATTACAATGTTTTAAAAAAAGAATGTATCTTGATAAAGGTTGTTCTATATTCACTCATCCTAAATATGGAAGTATTTGTGGACTCCGTTAATGCTTTTAAGGGTTACTCTTTGAAGGCTGGGATGCAATGCATTGCCTGTTGTTAGTTTTCTTTTCCTGTGTATCTCCTGAGCATATGTAAACCATTAATCATGGCAAATTACGTAGCCCGCCCATGGTTACTCATAGTCTCGTGTATATTTCAGTCCAAGGCAACGTATTCTAGTACTAGTAATTTCTGGAATGGAATTGGAAAAAAAAAACCAAAGACTCCTTTACCGAATGCAAAGCTTGGAATCTCTTCTGCAAACAACTATTGGATGTCTATTTCATTGGTTGTCTCCAAAATCAAAGCACTATCGGCAAATCCTACTCCCAATTTCTCATGCTGCACCAGAAAATAAGAATGAGAAAATAGGAATAGAAAATACTGTTTAAAGATCTTTATCCACCGGGTGTTGAATGTGTATAAGATAACCATGCTTGGGCTACAGGTAGTCCTCAACTTACAACCACGGTTCAGCCCGTTGCCAAGCAAGGCAGTTGTTAAGTGGCGTTTTCCCTGTTTGTGGACACCATTTGTTTGTTACATTCGTAGCACGGTTGTTAAGTGATTCTGGCTTCCCCAGAGTTTTGCTTCTCGGAAAAGGGGATCACATTTAGGACCCCCGCAGCCGTCATAGATGCAGGTATTTCCTTGAGTTACGACCACAACTGAGCCCAAAACTTACCTTGCTCCGTGAGACCTTGGATAAGTGACTTTGCCCCCACGTTACAACCTTTCTTGCCACAGTTGTTAAATGAATCATTGCATGTGTTATGAAGCAGTTGTCAGGAATCTGAACTTTGATCAAATGTTGGGGATGCTGCTACGGTCGTAGGTGTGCAAAACGGTCATAAGTCACTTTTTTCCAGTGCCGTTGTAACTTCCAATGGTCACTAAGCAAACCGTTGTAAGTCGAGGACTTGCCATATGAAGTTACTGGTTGTGATTTATTCACAGTTGTATGTGTGCAGGCATGCCATAATAGAAGAGAAGAGAAGAGAAGAGAAGAGAAGAGAAGAGAAGAGAAGAGAAGAGAAGAGAAGAGAAGAGAAGTTTCACATCACCAAGCAGTTTTAGTACAGAACAGTGGAGCTAAGCCACACCCAGGCTCCTTGCTGTCTCCCTGCTCACGCAGCAAATATCATTTCAGTTTCCAAACAGCCCTGAACTCTCTCACATACTGACAGGACGCTAGCCAGATGAATACTGATGGATGCTGGTGGGCAGAGGCACAATTTTTTCGCCTTATTTTCCTCCCCCAAAACTAAGCCCAACACGGGTATCGAGCTACTATATTTATATAGTCTATTTATGCTACAAATATATCTATCATTTGCAGAAATTAAGTTAAATCTCAAGTCCCTTGAAACCTTCTTTTTCATGGCCTTTTTGTGGCCTTCCCGACTCGCAAGCAAAGACCCGGTATCCTTTTTCTTAACTTTTCTTTCCACTGTGGTTGACTTGTGTGGGCGTGGAACGCCTTCAGCTATCTTTTAAGGCTTGATTACAGTGTTCAAAATGAGCCCCGGAGAATCTTCCCCTCCCAGCAGCAGCTTCGACCATGTCTTCATGGCAGGGCAGAGTTTTTAAATATATCTTTAGGCATCTGGTACAATTCTAAACGTTGTGAAACTAACAAGCTTGCCAACAGCCTTGTCTTTGTGGGTAGAGTGTTATCACTGCACACAAGGCAAATCTAGAAAGAGGAGCTGTCATCATGCGGTAACATCTGGGACCTTGTGCATGCTAATTTGATATGTATGGTGTATGTGTGGTGCAGAGAGCACCAAGGACCCCTAATTATATGTTTCTCTGTGTGTATATACACACACACATACACACAATAATAAGGGGGCTTGAGGGCTTTCTGCACCATACACACGCACATATTTCTTGGTGCTCTCTGCATCATACAGACATACACAGACACATATATTGTAGTAAGGAGTCGTTGGCACTCTCTGAGCTTGCTTGTTTTCTTACGAACGTTTCATTACCATACTAGGTAACATCATTAGAGCTAGGAGGGAGGAGGGTTTGAGGAGGAGGAGGAGGAGAACGACAACTATGGAGCTTGGTGGTTTTCTTGCAAATGTTTCATTACCATACTAAGTAACATCGTCAGTGCTAGTAAGGAGAGCTGCTTGCTGTCAGTTTATTATTTCTTTATTTCTTATCATTTATTTGCAGTCACTGTTTATTGAAACTGACAGCAAACAGCACTCCTTACCAGCACTGATGGTGTTACCTAGTATGGTAATGAAAGGTCCGCGAGAAAAGAAGCAAGCTCAGGGAGCAGCAAGGATCTCTCATTTCAACCCTGAGCGACAAATATTTTCTTTTATTGATTTCTATCTGTATCTATCATCTATTTATTTATCTATCGATCGCCTTTGAAATTTTGAAATGGGAGTGTTTATGTGTGAGTGTTTTTTATATATATCATATATATGTAGGTCTAGGTGTGTTCGGGTCTTTTCCCATGTAAGATCTTGTACCCATGAAAATCTACGAAAACAAATATATATATATATATTACACTCATACACAAACACACCCGCAGATTTCAAAGGCAATCTATTTTCAGAAATTGAAAAAAAAAAAAACATAAACATCCTTCAGTTTAGTCATTGATGCTAATGGTGGCTTAGAGAGTTTCCAGCTAACAATTTTAACATTTACTAAACGCTAAACAAGGTTGACCTCATCCTTCCGAGGCTGGTAAAATGAGGACCCAGATTGTTGGGGGCAAGAGCTGACTCTGTAAAACCGCTTAGAGAAGGCTGCAAAGCACTGTGAAGTGGTATATAAGTCTAAGTGTTATTGCTATTCCTGCCTCCCTTCCTCCCTCCCTTTTTTCCCTTCCTCCTTTCCTCCCTTCCTTCCTCCCTCCCCCCTTTCCTTGAGAGGAGAGTTGTGGACTTTTAAAATTTTCTAAAGATATCTGCGGGGTCGGCGTAGAATAACGGAAGCATTCTTTGAAATAAACGCTGACAATGGAGGCTGGCCACAGACTTCGCAGCCTCCCTTCCCACTGAATTATAATTTTTAGAATTGATTTTAAATCTGAAAGAAAAAAATTGATGAAGGTATAAAGGAAAAAAAAAACCTGATGGAGGAACTAGGTTGAAAATGAAAAGGCAATCATTTTAAAAAAACATAGAATCCTATCACCTTTCATGCTGAATTTGAAATAGAAATTACAAATTCAGGAAGATGCTTCCACACAAGATTTTTATATATAATTTACTCTGTTAATTGCTTTATGTCACATTCTTCATAATGTAAATTACTCAGTTTTTCTCATTTCTTACATCATTCTCCTTTCCAGAGGAAAAAAAAATCTGCCGAGGAACAAAATGTTAGAAGTAACTACATAACGTCTTTGGATGACAAAGCAAGTATTCTCTATTTTCAATTTTAAAAAAATAAACATTAAGGATATACTATTTTTTTCTCGAGGGTTTTAATTTCTGAGCCACAGAATCGGGACTAGTTCAGAGTACACGTGTGCTGAACTCAAATAAGTATTTTTAGGTACAAGAAATGGACTATACAATCTATCATTTTGGTTAAAAATAAAACATATAAAGCAAGAATTAAACTAAAGTCCTTGAGTTGCTTGAGTTGCTGGTAGGAGGTTCAGAACCAAATTAAAATGATTTATATTGCATGTTACCTTGACTGTTTTCACTTACAAAAGTGGACTGCCATTTGTCAGAAATGGTGTAAGGTCTCCTGCTACGGCAGCGGGTTGGACTAGATGATCTACAAGGTCCCTTCCAACTATGTTAATCTGTCTGTCTAAAAAAAAAGCAGATTACAAATGAATGATAAATACATTGTTTTGGTCAATTTTCCCAAATTGTTTTTAGACAATAGGCACGAAAATACAGGTAGTTCTCCATTTACAATCATTTGCTTAGCATTATAACGGCTCTGAAAAATGACCGTTGTTTCACACTTATGACCAATGCAGCATCCCCAGGGTCACGTGATCAAAATCCAGACTCTTGGCAACTGACTCATATTAATGACGGTTGCAAGGGGTGATCACTTTTTGCCAAGCCCAGTCCATGGGGAAGCCACTCAACCACCGTGTTCCTAATTTAAAAACTAGTGGCGGTTCACTTAACAATGGTGGCAAGAACGGTTATAGAGTGGGATGAAACTCACTTAACAACGGTCTCGCTTAGCAAAGGAAGTTTTAGGCTGAATTGCAGTCAGAAATCAAAGCCCTTCAGAAGTTGTCCCCACTATTTAAAGTGGAATTAATTAAATGATATATAAACTATACAGTGGCACACTCTAATTGGTAATTGGGCGGGAAACTTTTTTGAAATGTTTGAATAAGAATACGCGATGAAATTGCAAACCTGACAGATAAAAGTATAAAGTATAATGAATGTGAAGATATGAGAGTTATTTAAAGTTAAAAGAAATAGGTGAAGAAATGAATTGAAAAATGTATAAAATAAGCTGGAGGAAAGTATTTGAGAAAAGTCATAGAAAATATGTAAAATAATGGTAAGATACGAAACCAAATGTGAAAGATGAGTATGCAATGAAAGTCATGTTTGTATGGAAATGTGAAAATCTGGAATCATGCTGTTCACTAAAAAAAAAGATGTTTTTAAAATGTGGAAAACTGAAATAAAATTCTATTAAAAAAAAAAAAGAAATTGTGCCCACTGAAAGCTTTTAAGAAGAGACTGGACAGCTACTGGTCTCCACTGGTATAGGGTCTCCTGCTTGAACAGGGTGCTGGACTAGATGACCTTCAAGGTCCCTTCCCACTCTGCTAGCCTGTTAGACTGCCTATTCTTTCCTGCAGAGTGCACCACAAATTGAAATTGTATATTTCAAATAAAATGGCATTTCGGGTGATTAGAGGAACCTGGTTAAAGTCGAGGAACTGGGTTAGACCAGACTAGCATATCGCATTAAGCCACAATACACTTTTCCTGCTTTGCAGTGAGGTTCAGCAAATGCGCTTTCTGAATTAATCTAGCCAGTTGCAACTCAACTCAAGAAATCTGGGGTGGTGCAAATTGTGCAAATCAATGCAAAGCGGACCAGGGAGGTAAAAATAATTTCAAGGCCAAATCCTGAAATGTGTTCCTGGAGATCTTGTGGTGAGGAAAAAACCTCACAACCACAAACGGTGCATGCAAAGAAGAAACATCTGTCAGAAATGGTGTAGGGTCACCTGCTTTGGCAGGGGTTTAGACTAGATTACCTACAAGGTCCCTTCCAACTCTGATTATCTGCTATCTTATCTGTTACATGACGGTCTATGACAGCTGAGTCCCCAGAAATAATCCCTGAAGTGTGGGATGGATGCAAAAGTTACCCGCTCTCTGTGCTAATGCACTTCAATAGAGCCTAATAGGAATGGTGGGACAGTTGTTCACAGTACTCTTCCGGTTCCCATTCAGCTCCCCTAACATGGCTATCTGCTTCTTCCTGTCTCGATGGCAGTCCTCCAGCTTGGTGCTCCCCTCTCGGCATGGTTTCTACTCAAGAACCCCCTAACATGGCTGCCTAGTTCTTCCTAGCTTCTCTATGATAGATTTGTAGCATGACCAACCCCGCATCCTGTCCTTCTCTTTTAAGTGTCCTTTTTCTGTTCCTGACAGTTTCCGCTTTCCCACCTTCACCCCCCACCCATGCCCACCAGTGCCACTCATTCGTTCCCAGCCCCTATCATGTCCGCCTGCTGTTGTTTTTTTTCTTCCTCCCATTTCTACTGCTCCCTATTGCATCCTGTTGTTGCGGTTGTTACAAGAGCTGGACAGCCCTCTGGTGGCTCAGTTTGGCATTGCAATTGGGAAACCAGGAGAGAATACAAAGTAGTCCCCGACTTATGACCAGAATTGAGCCCAACGTGAATCCCTTGTAGACCCAGCTTAAGTTTTTGGATTGGAGCAGGATGTATGTATGTAGAAGAAGACATGTATGTATGTAGTCTTCGCCTTACGCTCCACATTTCTGTTGCGAAGTGAGACATTGGTTAAGTGCATTTTTGCAAAGTGGGAGAGTTGGAAATACAACGGAAGACCCAAACCTGCTTTTTTTCAGGAGGCAACTGGACCTTCGTTCTTTTTTTCTTTGAAGACGTTTTGCTTCTCATTCAAGAAGCTTCTTCAGCTCTGACTGGATGGTGCGGAATGGAAGGATTTATATTCCTTGCAGAGATAAAGCTGGTCATTTGCATCCTTTTAGAGGGTCGTTGAGGCCACTTGGAGGTTGATCTGTGTCCTCAGGGTCACCTGAGTGATGCAAATGGGTGTGGAGCCTTCTTGGAACTGCTGAAAGGACTATATTGTAGACTGGAGGTTAATGATCTCGTATACCTCACTCTCTGTTGAGAGAAGACTGTTCAATTTTGACCTAGATGTCCTCTTGGACTCCTCTTCCAAACCAGCAATCCTCTCTGTCCAAAATGCGAACTTTGCTGTCTTCAGAAGAGGGCCCTGTGTCTATTAAATGCAGATGGACTGCTGAATCTAGTCCTGATGGGTTTCTTCTATGTGGTGCCCTGCGTTTGTGAAGTGGTTGTTTTGCTTCCCCACCAATAATACTAGTTAGTAGGTTGCTCAGTGTTTATGGAGATTCTCAGTCGTCCAGGTCATGGCTGTCCCAAAGCTGCTTTTTCAAAAGGCAACCGGACTTCGTTTGTTTGCTTGAAGATGTTTTGCTTCTCCTCCAAGAAGCTTCTTCAGTTCTGACTGGATGGTGGGGAACCAAAGGATTGAGATTCTTTGCAGAGAGCTGGTCGTTTGCATCTATTTAGAGGGTCGTTGAGGCCAATTGGAGGTTTGTCTGTGTCCTCAGGGTCATCTGTGTAGTGCAAATGGTTCCTGCAGTCTGCAATTTTTTCTGGAAATCTGTTCATACTCCCACACCATTCAAGGGGGGTTCATCTCAAATTGCAAAATAGCTAAAAGTCTCATTCTTCCAGGTTGTGGTTGTTGTCCCAACGGCGCTTTTTTCAGGAGGCAACTGGATTTTCCTGGTGTTTTTTTTCCCTTTGAAGACGTTTCACTTCTCCTCCAAGAAGCTTCTTCAGCTCTGACTGGATGGTGGGGAGGGAGGTATACACAATGAGAGATTGCCACTCTGTAAGTGTGCGGGAAAAAGTCGGAGTAGCTGGGGTGATTGGCCTCCTCTCTTTTAAAGATGACAGCATTGGTGGGGGCGATGTACCAAAACTAAAGACGACTAATAAACGCGCCAGTAACCTAAACTTGGGAAAAATCACTGAAATGGTAAATGTTGCCCTAAATTTCACCCTAAACCTCCCTGAAGAGTAGCTTCCAAGACCAATGCTCTGGTTTGTTAAATCATCACAATGCTTAGTTTGGTAAAAAACAAAAAAAAGGACGCCAAGTAAAAAATCAAAGCAACATTGAAAGTCAGTTAAAATGAAGCTATCAATTTCAAAGTGAAGTTTGATAAAGAGATGTGTGTTGATCCTACCTACTCTTAAATCCTTGGCTGGGAGGCCAAAGAGCTGCTCTCCAGGGTCCTGATCCACAATCTGAGGGCTGTGCAGGAGAAGGCCCTTTCCAAGGGATCTGGTATGTTATTTTCTGGACACAAGGAATGTTCAAAGGGATCGCCACCAGAAGCAGAAGAGCCAACATTGTCATGAGGTTACCTAGTTATCTCCTCCTCCCCTTCTCCTTATCCTCCTCTCCACAAACACTGATGATGTCCAGAGGTGATATTCAGCCAGTTTGGAAATTTTGACTAGTTCGGAGAAGCGTGGTAGGAAAAAAATTGGAAACCCACCACTGATGATGTTACCTAGTTGGGTAATGAAATATCTGCGAGAAAACAGCCAAGCTCAGAGAGCACCAAGGGCCCAAAGTCCTCCTCCTCCCCCCCTTATCCTTCTCTTCCATCTACAAACCCTTCTAGCACTGGTGATGTTACCTAGTTGAATAATGAAATATCTGCAAGAAAATCACCAAGCTCAGAGCACCAAGGACCCCCACAATCCTCTCCCCCTCCTCCTCTTTCTCAGTTCTGCGAACTTTACTCCCTTCTACCATTGGTGATGTTACCTACTGTGTTTCCCCAAAAATAAGACCCTGTCTTATAAATTTTTTGCCACCAAAAAAAGGAACCAAGGCTTATTTTCAGGGGACGTCATCCATTGATTAACTCAATTGCGCATGTCACCCCCGGCCTCCTTTTCGCTGGTGGAGGCCTTCAGGAACTTCTTCTTCTGCGGCCGGCAAGGCTTTCCTGAAGGCCTCCGCAGCCGATAAGAGCTCTGGATCGATCCAGACCTTTCTTATCAGCTATGGAGGCCTTCAAGAAAGCCTTGCCAGCCTTGCTGGCTGCAGAAGAAATGGGACAGCAAGGCAGGTATTGGGGTGTGCAAGGCCTGGCTACAACTGTCCAAAGGTAAGTAGTGGGGCAGCTCCAACCCACCATCCCTATCCAAGCTTAATTTTTATCTGTCTACTCTGGAGTGGGCAGGACCTTAATTAGGGCTTATTTTGGGGGCTAGGGCTTATATTGGGTACATATGTAAAAAAATCAATCAAGGACTTACTTTCAGGGTAGGTCATATTTTGGGGGAAACAGGGTAGTTGGGTAATTAAACGTCTGCAAGAAAACAACCAAGCTCAGAGAGCACCGAAGACCCCCACGGAAGCAAGATACCCATGTCCTGATCCAAACAATAGTCCTGATTAATAAGGAGATGTAACAATTCTGTGAAGATCATCTCTGAAGAACTGATTCCTCTTCAGGCCTGGGGTTCACATGGGACCAGGGAATCACAGTCACCTGTCAGGAAAGATCTGCCCATCCCACCTCTCATCCTAGGGTTGTCTTTGGGAGGTAGTGCACAGGTAGTGCTTACCCAGAAGTACAAAGCTCTAACTTGATTGTAAGGTTACATTAAGAGAATCTCGCAAGCCTGAAAGTTCATCTCTCCCTTCTCACTCACCTTTACAGTCCAAGACACTGGAGAAGGTCCCTTCTGAGGTGTTTGCCATGGTCCCATTCCTTCTGCAGACTCAACTCCGTCTGTTGGAGAGAGAAAGACAAAGAGAAAAAGAGAGAGAGAGAGAAAGGCAAAGAAACAGACAAAGGGAGAGAGACAAAGAAAAGAGAGAGACAGAAAGACAGAGAAAGAGAGAAAGGCAAAGAGATCGAGATAGATAAGACAGAGAGAGAAAGAGAGAAAGGCTGAGAGAGAAAGAGAGAGAGAGAGAGAGGCAAAGAGAAAGACAGATAGAAAGAAGACGGAAAGAGAAAGACAAAGAGAGAAAGGCAAAAAACACAGAGAAAGACAGACAAAGAGAAAGACCAAGAGACGACTCAAGTTACAAGATTAACTTTAAGTGACTTAAATGAGTTTTGTGAGACAATCCAATCAGAACATTAGCTAAATAATTCATATTTGCTATACTTGAAGCTGTACAAAAATCTGCAGTTTTAAAAAATTGTCTATGTAAATCTCAATTTTTAAAAAATCTGCATATTAATGAGAAATGGATGCAAAATCAGTTTACCTCAAAGTGGGGAAAGGGACAAAAATGTAGAATTGGAAAAGTGCTTGGAAAAATGCTTATATTAGAAAAACACTTATATTAGAATTAGTTTGCATGACATGAAAATGCGATTTATAACGGGATTAAGCAGTGGCTAAAATAAAACAGTCTGTCACCCATCCCTGATATTCTGTTTTTTCTTTGACTTCTTGTTGATACTTCCACAGGAAAAAATATGTTTAAAAATATCTATTATTTTCACTTTGACTAAAGATTGTCCAACTATAATTTACATCATTGCTACACTTACCTTCATTTTAACAAATATTGAAAGCATCCAGTATTCTTCAAGGTTATATGCCAACAATTTTCAATTGTCATGCCAGCAAAAGCATCGTCAAAATGTTTTAATCTTGTGTTTTTCAAATAACTGAGAAACTTTGACAAAGTAAAATAATTTATTTAATGCAGAATTATAACTTTAATAAAACATGCAAAATTTATTGCTTCCAAACATGCCACTTTATCAAGAGCATATTCAATCAAGTTTGTTGATGCAATTAAACTTTATAGACAAATATAATTGTTCATTGTGCAGTCACATTGGCTCATTTTCATTTCATAAAGCTAACCGACACTCCAATTCTTCAGCCCATTTCATCAAATTAGGGATGAGATCAAATAACCCTTCGGTCTCACGTTGAATCAATTTGATACCTTGATTAGGTCGAGATATATTTTCTTACCAATTTGAATGAGAATGTTAAACAGGAACATAGAATAATACTTGAAAGCAACATTCAAAAAGTCTCAGAACATGTACATTTAACAACCTGAATAAGATGATCAAGGAGGAAAATACATTCAAATAAAGAAAAAAAGTTTATCACTAATGAATGTTCTTTCATTCAGCTTGGCAAAACTCAATTCTCCTTAAGCTTGACTTACAACATGATCCGTGATTATTTAGATGAAATTTGTAAGCTGGCTTAATTTTGTTTCTAAATCCTGGCTTGCTTAGGCAAGAGTGTTTATTTTTGTTTGGGTTAACCATGTTTGAAATGCCACAAAGCTTTAATGCAAGGAACAGGCATTTATAGATCAACCTCTACAGACATGGAATAAAACAAGATACAATCATACAGTGCAGACATCCAAGTTTAAAGTATCAAAGTCCTAAATTTCCGATGCTGCATCTCTCTTTAAAGATTTATTAGGAGGGAACATGGATGCAGCTGACTCTGAGACACATCATTCATTTCACACTTGACCCTGGTCTTCCCCCAACCCCCTGGATGTATATTCTCCAATGGGACCCATCCATAGCCAAGAGTCATCAATTATGCTCTCCAGTAATAATCTTGTGTACCAGAAGCTTCGGCTGCCTAGTAATTATCTATGAAGCATTTAAGGAATGCACTACTTCCCCCCACTCCCTTTCTGCTGGCAACTCTAAAAGACCAGAGAAATATTTTACTGCAGTTGTTAAGTTAGTAACATGGTTGCTAAGTGAATTTGGCTTGGATGTCAAAAGGTCGCAAAAGGGGATTGCAAGACCTCAGGGATGCTGCAACCGTTGTAAATGTGAGTCAGTTGCCAAGGGTCTGAATTTTGATCACGTGATGCTGCAACAATCATGGGGAAAACAGTCATGAAGTCACTTTCTTTTCCAGTACCATTCAAACAGTCACTAAACAAACAGTTGTAAGTCAAGGACTGTCTGTAATTTATCCTTTGCTTCAGTTTTGCAAATTAACGTGAATGCTGGCGCGCCCGATAAAAAGTCACAAATTTCATTTTGCACCTGATGCATACTGTATCTACAGTATATCTACCCTAAAAATCTGTAAGGGTAATGCACAACTAGCCTTGGATTGAGAATCTATTAAATACGGGTAGTCCTCGACTTATAACAGTTCATTTAGGGACCATTCGAAGTTACAATGGCAGTGAAAAAAGCGGCTTATGACTGTTTTTCACACTTAAGATGGTTGAAGCCATCCTCGTGGTCACGTGATCAATATTCGGAGGCTTGGCAACTGGCATAGACACTTTTGGGTCAACTTTTGTGACCTTCTGACAACAGGGAAGCCAGATTCACTTAACAACCAGGTTACCAACTTAACAACTGCATGGATCAAAATTCACTTAAGAAGAGTCTCACTTGGTGACAGATATTTTGGGCTTCATTGTACCCTGTTTCCCTGAAAATAAGACCCACCCTGAAATTAAGCCTAACATTTTTCAGGATGTTCATAATATAAGCCCTACCCCCCAAATAAGCCGCAGTTAAGATTGTCAGTCAGGCAGGTGCATTTAGTACCATATTTCCCTGAAAATAAGACCAACCACAAAATATGCCCTAGCATGATTTTTCAGGATGCTCGTAATATAAGCCCTACCCCAAAAATAAGCCAGTTAAGATTGTTAGCCAGGTGGATGCATTTAGTACCGTATTTCCTCGAAAACAAGACCTATCCTGAAAATAAGCCCTAATGCATCTTTTGGAGCAAAAATTAATATTATTTTCAGCAAAACCCAGTAGTTGTAAGTTGAGAACTACCTGCCCAGCTTTCAATTAATCTAGCAAATATAAAGGGAGATGGGAGACTTTTGCCTTCTGTCATATTATTCCAAGTGACTTTAATATTATGATGCCTTGATAAATTATGACATTGTGATGGAGTAACATGGCTCTGACATTGCCAGGCTCAGGATGCGACCACGAAAAGTATAGAAACAATTCTCGCATCAAAGCAGCAGCGTCAGGAAGAGGAAACAGACATAGAACAGGTGTGAAAGGTCCCTACAGGTAGTCCTCAACTTATGACTGCAATTGGGTCGATTTCTATCCCTTTACCAGAAATCCTATATCCTAAATAATCTTAACTGATTACAGTGGAACTCACATTTAGACAGTTTGACATATAACTGTGCCTGTAACAACTTTTTAAAAACTTGTTGCACGAGTCATATATGAGTACTCATATCATTGGAATAGATTAGGATATCATCTAAATATACTAAGACTCCCTTATATAAATGGCCATGCATGTATGAACCAGATGCCAAGAGTCTGAGTTCTGATCATGTGACCATGGGGATGCTGCAATGGTCGTGTAAAGAACGATCGCAAGTCGCTTTTTTCAATGCTCTTGTAACTTCGGTCACTAAATGAATGGTTGTTAAGTCGAGGACAGCTTAAGAATGTCACAACACGTCCTTCTAAATTGGACAGACTAAGTAAATGGCTAGAGGGTCATAGAAATTGAGCCATATTTGGGGAAAAGTCAATAAAAGCAAAGAACAATGAATTTTGCGTTTAGTAAACCCTAAAATTGTTAGTAGGGAAACTCTGCAGGTCTCCGTTAGCATCAATGCATAAACTGAGGGATGTTTCTATTTTTAAAAATGTCTTAAAACAGATTGCCCTTGAAATCTATGGGTGTGTTATACCCACAGATAGTGTATTATATGTATATAAAAAGAATTATATTCATAATGCATACAAATTTTTATTCAGCTATTCCTCTAAGGAGATTCTCGGTCATCCAAGTTTCATGGTTGTCTCAAAGGGGCATTTTATTTTATTTTTTCAAAAGGCAACTGGAATTTTAAGGTTTTTTTTCCTTGAAGATTCAAAGCAGGGGTCTCCAAACTTGGCAACTTTAAGATTTCTGGACTTCAACTCCCAGAATTCTCTATGCTGGCTGGAGAAATCTGGGAGCTGAAGTCCACAAGTCTTAAAGTTGCCAAGTTTGGAGACCTCTGGTTCAAAGAAACATCTTCAAGGAAAAACAAAGAAAACCCAGTTGTCCTTTGATAAAAAGAAGAAAAATCACTTTGAACTGTTTCACACTCCTTCAAGACCCATTTTCACACTGAGCAAACAAACAAACCTCACTTAAGATTCATTACGACAGTACTTTTCTTTCCCAACGCAACACATTTTCTGAAGCATACAGTTTCTAGCCAATTCAGTTGGAGTTCAACTCCCAGAATTCCCCCCCCCCCCCGATAGCACCGATTACAAGAGGTGAAGCCCAACCCATCCGAAGGCCGTTCAAATGGGGGGGGATCAACCTTGCAAATCTAAATTAATCCTCTATGTAAACCGTAGCATCCAAAGTGCATGTGTGTGTGTGTGTGTGTGTGTGTGTTTGTTTATTTATTTATTTTGTGGGGCTGGGGAGAGGAGGAATCTAAAGGGTTTATTCTCCTTTCTCTGCTGTTTTAAACACGGAATCTTCGCCTAAGGTTTTGCAAAGTTCATTTAGTCTTTGCTGCATTTTTGGCATCCCTGCAAGCTGCGATTCAAGTCTCTGCTTTTCCTCACTCAGAGTTAAGCGGATAGCAGTGTCCAACTCTTCGAAACACCAACCTCCTTCCCCATCAAACTGCAGCAAGTGCGTGTGGTACTTCCTGCAAGAATAAAAAGAGAGAGAGAGAGAGAGAGAGAGAGAAAATATCCTCGCTATAAAATCGAGCAGCGGGACCTGGAATAAGTGCATTTCTTTACTAGTCGATAACCCAGCGTTGCCTGGGTTTTTATTTATCCCAATCCTGTACAGGAAAATCCTGTATTCGGGACTCATGCTGTTGTACTGTTCTCTTGCACAGCGTCGCAAGTCTTCTATTCCTCTGCTCGGGAGTTTGGTGTCTACGGTGGTGTTTCTTTTTTTAAATTGCACTTGGCCCATCGCCTGACGTTTCCTTGGAGGGCTGAGAGGGAGCCCCCTTGTGGAGTACTGGAGTACTGTGAAGCCATTACCATGGCAAGTCCACTGTGCTGTACAGTAGAAGCCATTTTAAGGAACAACCGGCCCGAGGGGTGTTAGGGGTGTCTTATCCCCACAGTATTTGTTTCCAGAGGGCAAGTCATCTGTGTACCACGTTTGGTTGAAATTGCTCAAGGCCATCCAGAGTTATGCTGCAACATATGTATACAGACACACACACACACACACACACACACACATTTATATCTATCAATATAGATATCAATACATATAGATAGAGATAGATAGATAGATATAAAGATAGATATATATAGATTACAGATAGATAAATATAGAGATAGATAGATAGATAGATAGATAGATAGATAGATAGATAGATATAGATATAGATATAGATATAGATATAGATATAGATATAGATATAGATATAGATATAGATATAGATAGATATTTAAGATTTAAGCAGCAGAGGCTTTATCAACCCCATTATTTGATGCCCCACTGAAAGACAGGGAAGAGGAAAGTGTGTATTGCCCTTGAAATGCAGACTCACCAGAGAGATAGCCTGTGAGTTATGGAAAGCAGAGAGATGCCGGCACTTTTAGCAGCCTGGAATATTTTTCCTTCCACATCAATGCTGACGGCACTTGTGCATTCATCGAGCAGTGCGTATTTCGGCCTTGCAAAGACGAGAAACATGATTATTATTTCCCTCCCCTTTTTTGGCTGTTCCCCTGAATATCGTAAAGGTAAATCCTTGACTTACAGTCTTTCGTTTAGTGACCAGTTACAATGGCCATGGATGAAGTGACGTGCGATTGTTTTCCATGCTTACGACTCTCGCTGCATCCCCATCAAAATTTAGGCACTTGGCATCTGACTCATATTTACAACCATCGCTGTGTCCCAAGCAGGGGTGGGATTCTACCAGTTCGGACCAGTTCGAGCGAACTGGTAGTTATGGTGATCATTTGACCCTGTCCAACCCCCTCCCGCCCTAGTCTCTGTCAACTCATAAAATGTTTCTGTGGTCTTATTCGAGTTGCCAACAGAAAGGGAGGGGGGAGCAGTGTGACAGCTTGCAAACCAAAACTGCATTCCACAAATGTTTTCAAAGATAGTAACTAGGTGACTGAAGTTTCTGCCGTGCAAAATTCTAACTGGAGAGCATGATTGAGGACTCTTGGCTATGGAGGTGTCCCATTGGAGAATGTGAATTACGATACACCCAGAGGGTGGGAGGGAAACCAGGGTCAAGAATGATGTGTCTCAGAGTCGGCTACACTCAGGCAATGCCGGCATGTTAACTCCCAATGAATCCTTTTTTAAGTTTTGAAAGTTTGGCTTGAGACTCATGATTTAAATGGGGGTAACTGCCGGAATCCTAACACTCTGACCTATATTTCCTTGTTTTTGAGCTCAGCTGATTCGCACGGCAGAGTGGGTTGCTGCGCTTCAGTTTTACTCACTGGGGCTGCAGTAGAAGGTAAGTATTAGAGCTGAAACGCTGAGTTTTCAAACGCCGCACACGCTTACCAAACCAGTTATTACACCAGTTGAATTCCACCCCTGGTCCCAAGGTCACGTTATCCCCTTTGGTCAAGTCAACAGGGAAGCCAGGTTCACTTAACAACCATGTTGCTAACTTATCCATCAACTGAAGTGATTTACTTCACAACGATGGCAGGGGAAAGTCATAAAATGGGGCAAAACCCACTGAACGAATGTCTCCCTTAGCGACATAAACTCTGGGCTCAATTGTGGTCATTAAGTCAAGGGCCACCTGTATTTCTTTTCACTTTTCTACTGGCGCCACAAGGGAAGCAACTGGATTGCCAGAGTAAGCGTCTACAGGGATCCTGTTTCATCTTCTCTCAAAGAAAGGCCACTCAGCTTATAAATATGCTGTACCACGACTTATTTTTTTAATCCATGCCGTTTCCAACCCATGTATTTCTCATTAAAAACTCCTGCTTTTTCCTTCTGGCAGAGGAAGATAGGTTGGAAATGTTGTCTTTTCAACTACCTCGTTTCAGTTGACTGAGTGCTCTTCATAGGGGTCTATGACAATTCACTGCGGCCAACTGGCCGTGGCCAACTCACATGGGACAACTTGCCACAGGCACCTCGCCACAGGACAGCTCACTACGGGACAAGAGTTACGCTAATATCAAAGAAATGGTGGAAGAGAGTCATGAAAGAAAAGGATGCAAAAGGAGGGACAGGATGAAATGTCAATGGCAAAAATGTAAATATTTTTTAAATTTCTTTTGAATAATCAAATAGAATTGTTAAATTGTTCCACAGTGAGTTGTCCCACAGCAAGTTGGCCATGGTGAGTTGGCTGTGGTGAGATGGTCATGATGAGTTGGACGTGGAGAATTGGCCATGACAGGTTAGCCATGGTGAGTTGGCCGTGGTGAGTTGGCCATGATGTTGGCTGTGATGAGTTGGCTGTGGTTAGTTGGCCATGGTGAGTTGGCCGTGGCGAATTGGCCATGGTGGGTTAGCCATGGTGAGTTGGCCATGGTGAGTTGGTCATGATGAGTTGGCCATAATGTTGGCCATGATGAATTGGCTGTGGCGAATTGGTAAGTTGGCCGTGGTGATTTGGTCATGATGCGTTGGCCGTGATGTTGGCCATGATGAGTTGGTTGTGGTGAGTTGGCCGTGGTCAATTGGCCATGCCGGGTTAGCCATGGGGAGTTGGCCATAGGGAGTTGGTCATGATGAGTTGGCCATGATGTTGGCCGTGATGAGTTGGCTGTGGTGAATTGGCCATAGTAAGTTGGCCGTGATGAGTTGGCTGTGGCGAATTGTCCCATTCCCCTTCATAAAGCCCAGGGGAAGACACCACCATACCTAAGAGTGGTGAAGGCATAGAAGCAGGGAGGAGAAAACCCAGGAAAAGCTCCCTCAGGGAAAGGAAGGCACATGGGAAGCCCCTCCACAAGTCTCACCAACAGAGTTGAGCCTGAATGGGAAGCCGCTCTCCACCAACTCTTGGGGTTTAAAAAGAGAACCTAAAGTCTGCCCTGTTTTTATTTTTGAGTCCTTTTTGGATCCCAGACTTGGCAGCTTCCATCCCTCTGGCTAGTGCCTGTCAGCCTAGTAGTGGATGCTGGGTAAGTGTGGATGCGTGTGTGTCTGTGTGGTGCGTAAGAGCAAAAATATATCAGTAAAGGTTTGCTCTTGTTTTAAATTCACTCGGTCTCTGTGTATTTTTAAAGAACCATTTGTGCCTCCGTGTTCAGTTGATTTGGGGTTGAGGGTGGGAATTGTCCAGGCCTGTGAGTATGTGACCATAAACTGAACCTGAGAGCACACTTGTGTAACGGAGCCACCTTGGAAAGTTGCAGACGGCAATTGTGTAATGCCAGACCCTGTTGGAGGGAGTCCACAGTTTCCGAAGGTCACCGAGTTGCTACCCCTGCATTTCTTTCTTTTTCAGAGTCTTTCTGAATGAAATTCCACACCAGGAGGCGATTTGATAGATCTCATTCATTTTGGATCCTGTTGTGAATGCTTTGCTTACCTTGGCTCTACAGTATCAAGTCTCTTAGCGTCTCAGCGTCTTTAAACGTCAGCACTTTGAAAATGGGTGGAGTTCAACTCCCAAAATCCCCCAGTCAGCCGTGGATAACTGGGAGGATTCTGGGAGTTGAAATCCACCCATCTTCAATTTGCCAAGGTGGGGAAATGCTGCTTTGGCGTCTTGGTGGCGCAGTGGTGAGAATGCAGTATTGCAGGATGACTCTGCCCACTGCCAGGAGTTCAATCCTGACCAGCTCAAGGTTGACTCAGCCTTCCGTCCTTCGGCGGTTGGTAAAATGAGGACCCAGATTGTTGGGAGCCATAGGCTGGCTCTGTAAAGCACTGTAAAGTGGTATCTAAGTGCTATTGTTATTCCTTCTTTCTTTCCTTTTTTCTTCCTGCCTTCCTCCCTTCCTCCCTCCCTTCCCCTTCCTCCTTCCTTCCTTCTTTCCTTCCTTCCTTCCTCTTATTTTCTTTCTCATTCTCCTTCCTGGTGGCACAGTGGTTAGAATGCTGTATTGCAGGCTAAACTCTACCCAGTGCCAGGAGTTTGATTCTCACCAGGCTCAAGGTTGACTTCCATCCTTCCAAGGTCGGTAAAATGAGGACCCAGATTGTTGGGGGCAAGAGGCTGATTACTCTGTAAAACTGCTTAGAGAGGGCGGTAAAGCACTGTGAAGCGGTATATAAGTCTAAGTGCTATTGCTATTCAGACTATCAGTGGCATTAAACCAATGACTATTCTATCTGTACTGAAACCAAAGGATTAGGCTTACCGGTGATAAAACATCCGAGCCATCCCCATTCTCTGCTTCTCTCCTCCAGACAGGATGTCTTTCCAATCGATCATGGCATTCCACCCTTCAGAGAGTCACATAAAAGATACAAGGCCTTGGTGTTTATTTTGAAAATTCTTTTCATCCTTTGTAAGACAACGTTTGTTAACTCAAAGGAAGGTTTCCCTGAAAGCTGTAAAAGGGGCTCAGGCTATGAAGAAATATTTATTGCGTGAGTAAAATATGGATAGCCTTTGACTTTCAACCACAATCTATCTAACTTAATTATTCTCTCTCTCTCTTTCTCTCTCTCTCTCTTTCTCTCTCTCTCTCTCTCTGTCTCCCCCTACCTACTTAGCTATCTGTCAGTCTGTTTCTCTTTCTGTCTTCTCTCTCTCTCTCTATTTCTATTTATCTATCTAGAATCTATCTTTATCTAGCATCCATCTACCTATCTACCTTTCCATCCTATCCATCCACCCACCCATCTCTATTTATGTCGATTTATTTCTATTCATCTATCTAGAGTGTATCTTTGTCTAGCATCCATCTACCTATCTTCCTACCTATCTATCTATCTATCTATCTATCTATCTATCTATCTATCTATCTATCTATCTATCTATCTATCTATCTATCTATCTATCCATCCATCCATCCATCCATCTATCTCTGTCTATCTGTCTATCTATCTATCTATCTATCTATCTATCTATCTATCTATCTATCTATCTATCTATCTATCTATCTATCTATCTATCATCCATCTACCTACCTTCTACCTATCTACCTATCTACCTACCTACATCTATCTATCTATCTATCTATCTATCTATCTATCTATCTATCTATCTAATTTCTATTCATCTATCTAGAATCTATATCTAGCATCCATCCACCTATCTTCCTGCCTACCTACCCACCTATCTATCCAACCTATCCATTCATCCACCCCACAACTCACCCATCCACCCACTCACCCATCCATCCATCCATCCATCCATCTATTCCAACTTTCTGATGACATGCCAGATTTTCCAGAAAAAAAATGCATACCTCCCTCTCTCTGAATAATGTGATTCAGATGAACTATCTGCAGGATTAATTCCAGGTCCTGATCCTGGTACCCTTTTTCATGCATGTCATCCACTGAATCGGGATAGATGACTTGATCCCGTAGTGTTCCCAGGGACATGTAAGGCCTGAAAAGAAATTTTAAAAAAAGATAATTGGATTTGCCCTCTTGCCTTGTGTGAAGTCCCATCTCCACCCTGCTATTTCAGGCTGCTGTTCTTTGAGCAGCAGATAATGCTTTAAATGCCACGTTTCTAAATACTGTAATTATTTGAGGACGGTTGTTTCCTAAACTTGCTCAGAAAAAAACAATGCATTGTTTACAGAAGAAATAATTTAGAGTTTATTAGCAGGGATAACCCTGGCTGAAGAATAATGCTTCCGTAAAGAAGAATTTATCTCATGCCTTTGAATGAAAATTCACACCAAACAGAAAATCGTATTGATTTGGAACTATATCTATGCAAGGTGGGCAGCAAACAAGTCTAAAAAAAATAAATGAATACATTTTTGTCTTCTATTCCAAGTTGATAGAAATGGGAGAATTTTCATGGACTATTTGAAAGTGGTTCTTTCTTCAAATCCACACTGCCTCTTGTCTTTAATAAATATTCCTACGTATCCCCAAATCTGATCATCTGAATACCTTTGGCCTGGAATTATGTCCTGAATGTAGAGATGGGGATATGTTTTAGAAATGTTTTGTTGGTTGGTTGGTTGCTTTACTAGTAATATGTTAAACTGGTCAATAAATCGAATTAAGACAGCAAACATTCTCAAAGGTTGCCTCTCATTTGCCTAACAAGTTGTAATCCTGACATGTTTTACATTTACATGTACACCTGTATACTGCACGAG